>NW_006239484.1:99666-156442 GCF_000226075.1 Solanum tuberosum
ATATATATATATATATATATTATTATTATTATTATTTGTAACTATATGATATTTATTTTTTGCTTTCCTCACAGTTTCATACCAATGTAATTATTACAATCCATTGGTCATGGAAAATGATGAGTTCAAAATTGTACAAACATTATCAATGATTTTGATAAGAAAAAATTGATTCATCATGATAGAGAAGAAAAATGACGCACATACAGAAAATGAAGACGAACTACTATAATTTCTCTTAAAGAGTTGGAGACAATTGAAGATGCATCAAAGTAGAAACTATCAATCTAAAGATCTCAATAAGGTCGAGACCTTAGGAAGAGCTCAACAAGTTTAAGACCATAGGAAGAGCTCCACAAGGTCGAGACCAAAATGAGGATTATTCCAAAGAATATAGAAGAAGATTAACTATTTATCTATTTCACATATTCACATGAACAATGTCAAGTTTTTCCCATATTAATATATGATTTTGATCAGGTATAGTTGAGTATTTTACTATGAAAAAGTTTGCTTCAAAATCATATTGGGGCCGTGCAAAGCACGGGACATTACTATCTAGTATATATATATATATATAAAGAGGTTTGCATTTAAATGTGTTGTTGGTAATGTTGTTGACTATTAAGGATATTTTTATGATATCTATTGGGTATGAATGAAACAATTGTGATTTAAACAATACAAATAAAACTTGACAATAAGAAGTTGACAGTGCATACTAGGCTATGTGTGATTGTGAGCATTTGTATATTATTTTTGCTTTGTAGAGACATCTAGAACTTGCTTGATTTATATTGCATTGGTTGAAAGACAATGGATTAGAAAAGGATCATAGGTCGTTTTTGAATTTAGTTCACTCAGTCTATAAGACCAACCAAATGAATAAAGAAATTTGTTGATCCTAAAGTTTGAGCCTAAATGACAATCGGTTTGCTGTTAAACCTGTTTACTTTTCTGTTTATTTTTAAACTGATTTTTTGGCCCTTGTCCCTCCTTATACACCATGTACCTTATCTTAAGTAAAATGTCTAAGTTGAGTAAAGTAAATATACAATGGGGTATGAATAAAGATAGGATGATAATAATCAAAACTTGGGGATGTAGCGTGTCATCATGAGTAATAAGTTATAAAAAATGATAAGCCACATCCAAAGGATCAGAATTTGTTAAATAAAAAGGGAGAAACAAGGTTGGCTAAAGAGGAAAGAAAGGCGAAGATGGTAGCAAGGAGGGCATAGTCACTACTCCCAAATGTACCCTGCCTTTACCCTGAGCCTACATTACACGCCTAACAAGTCCTATGGTGATCCTAGTCCGTCTATTTGAGAAGTCAATGTGTAAATAATAACGGCAAGCCTATGGGTTGTGTGCGCATTGATTGAATTTTATTTTGAGTATGAGTGTCTCATAGTGTCTTTCGCAAATAAATTTTGTCATGATAGTGATAGGGACTTCTTTGTGGTAATGGCACTAGGATTGCATTGTTGATGGTTGATTTCTAAGGTTATATACTAAGTTGCTTGTTTATATCCGGATGACATTCATAGATTCTTTTAATTTGATGTATTAACTAATACATATATGCATGTCTGAGTAAAGAATGTTTGTAATGGATGTGATGATAGTTCATGAGTCTGTAAATGTAGTGTTTGGTGTTGCTTGAGAACAAACAAATGTTCTAAGTTGAGGGTGTTGATGTGCCAGCATTTGACGACACATTTGATACTTTTAACTAGGAATAATAATGAGTTTTTAAGTAACAACAATGTCTTTTGATAGTTTTCTAATTTATTAGATAGGAAATTAGTTAAGGCAAGAAAGAAAGTGAAAAGGAGCTAAGTGTGCAAAAGGAGAGCTCTGACAATAGGCTTGACGGAGCGTCAAACCTATGACCGACCACCAGACCTGTGATTAGGTATACCGTCATACTTGTAAAAATTCCACAAACTTTCTGAAGTTTTATGACGACAGAGTGACAAACCGTCGGACCTCTGACAGGTCGTCAGATGCAGTGTCAAACCTACAAGAATACTATAGCACTCTGAAGTTATGTGACGGGTCATCACACATGTGACATGCCTTCAAACACAACGTTAGACGAGCCTCAAAATTTTTGCTTTCTGTTTTTAAATTTTCTGGAACTATAAATATTATTTTTAGGGTTTTATTATATCATATTTGTTATATCAAAGAAGACCACATCACTTTAATGAAGTTTGTACAATAATTTCATCAGCTTATTGAAATCACAATGTTGATTGTCTTTAACTCTCGTAAGTAATTACATTAAATGCAATTTTATTTCTTATTTCATTAATCATGTGGGCTAAATCATACTACCAAAGGTTGCAGAATTCATGACGACTTGACCTAACACTAGGATTTTACGGAATGAATTGTGTGTTGTGTCAGTACACCTTATTATATCTTTCACTTTAATTGACTTCTAATGGTTGAAAACATTAGAACCTGCCTTAAGTTATCTTGTTTGAGTAAAATGGCTAAAACTTTGAAAAGGAGTTAATAACAAGAATTTGAGGATCTGGACTCGTCTAATGGTCAATGTTGTATTAAAATTAACCAACTTGAGATTCTATCTATCGAAATGATAGTGAACACTTTTAGTTCGAAATAATAAAAGTGATATACATTTAATTTGGTTGAAAAACGGTTAAGTGTAGCATAAGTTTGATAAACTGATATATTAACAATGCAAGATGAAGTTATGCAATTAACTCAAAAATAGTCAAACAGTCTTGGTGAACACAATCCTGATTAATTCTCCGTGATTGATTCTACATTTAGGTGATATTGTTAATTGTTACTTGTCAAAAAGTGAACTTTAAACAAAACCTCAAAACTTTCCATATTTCCCATTTAAAAAAAAATAAGTAACTGAAAGTACATAATCGCATACAACTTAATTTTCACCTTATTCCATGTGGGATTCGACCCCAATCTAATTGGGTTCTATATTAATCGACAATTGCTTTATTCTTTTTAATCGAGGTGTAAATTTGAGTGTATCAACATCAGACTAATAAATTATGATCAATTTCTAACAATTGGTTCAAGTTTAGGCAGCATATATTTTCCATCTAATAATTTTTATGTGTACTATATGATTAATGAATATATCATGATATATGCAAAAACATAAATTTTCTAAAGTAGATATATATATATATATATATATATATATGTTTGTTTTACTAATATATATATATATATGTTTGTTTTACTAATATATGAGTGAGATAATAAGCAACTAAGAAATATATTATGAATTATTATTAGTACGATTCTCTTTCAAAGATAATTTAAGTCACGTGTTAGGAGCATTTGCTGACCCAAAATTGATTTCATAGTTGTTGTAGATGCTCATATTGAATGTTCTTGAATATATATACGTGTGTTTTACTAATATATGAGTGAGCTAATAAGCAACTAAGAAATATATTATGAATTATTATTAGTACGATTCTCTTTCAAAGATTAATTCAAGTCACATGTTAGGAGCATTTGCTGACCCAAAATTGATTTCATAGTTGTTGTAGATGCTCATATTGAATGTCCTTGAAGGGCATAGTCTGCAATATGCATGAAGCATGATAGACCAATCGAATCTAAATAAAATAATTCCTGAAAGTGGGGAGGAACAAATGATTAAAAAGATCATATATATAATAAGGAGGTAATATGCTCTTGAAGAGCCTACGACATAATACTTCATGAAACCTCATGAGAGGCGTAGGTATCTGAAAAATAATGAAGTGATGAGATCTCAATAAGTTATGTCATATTACGAATTGATACAAAATGATTTATCGTTTACGATATCCTTGATACAATAGCGCACAACATTGTAAATAATTATGAGGATCTAAATTCTATAGTCTATTGAAGTATGTTGTCATACAGATGTTTATCAAGTGAAAAGTTTAATAATGCATATTGGTAAGTGTAAAGCTTATTTGACGTGCAGTTTAGACACTAGAAGATGTCATATATTTAATATTGAAAGCATATGTAAGCTTTTGAAAAACTTGTTTATAATCCTCATATGGATTAAATCAATCAAGAATCTTTCGTATTGTTATGCAAGTTGATGACTTGAATTAGAAATCTTGAAGAGTTTTCAAAAGGCAACAAATTATTTGCTTAAAGAAGTTGAAGTGAGGACTTTGCAGAATTTTTTGATCCTGAAGGGATGATTCATAAAAAGAGATAGAACGAAGCACATTTCGTCAAAACTTTTCTACACACACGAGCTCCCAATAATGGTGATGTCAATGTGCAACAGATTTGTTCAAGTAATAATATGACTAATTTATTCACCAAGTCTCTACTGAGTTTTTCTAGTAAAGTTTTAATGAGACACATATTTAACAAATAGACATTCTAGGGGGAGTGTTATAAACATATTTGTATCATAGTGAATGTCTGTTATGTAAATTCCTTTGGAGAAAAGTTAGGAATCCTACTTAGGGACCAATTCATTTTCCCTTATAAATAAATGAGTTTTCCTTTGTTGTAATTGATCTACGAATACCATAATCCCGGAATATTCTTCAAGAGGAATAAGAATTTTCTCTCTTCGGCCTATTACTTTATTCTTCTTAGGGGTTGTTTGGTAGAGTGTATTAGGAAAAATAATACGTGCATTAGCCTTGTGTATTACTAGTACCTTGTTTGGTATTCTTTTCTAACCTATATATAACTAATGCTTGTATTAGTTATACACTCTGTTGTGTATTAAGGTGTGTATTACTAATACCATGGATTTTTAGGTATTAGCAACACAATGGTTTTAATGCGTGCATTAGCTTAATTAAAGACCCAATTGCCTCTCAAATCCTTTTTTTTTGCATCTTTTCCATCACAATTGTGGAGAGTATCTTTGTAAATAATTTTTTTTTATGTAATGCATACTATTTTTAATGCATCAAACCAAACAATGCATAAAAATAATCTATGTCTAATTAGTGCAAACATAACTAATACATGCATTGCTAATACAAACATTACTAATACACTCTATTTAACATTATTCTTATACACACTACCAAACGAACCCTTATTGTTTATATAACATAACTAATACATTTATTGCTAATACAAACATTACTAATACACTCTATTGAGCATTATTCTTATATACACTACCAAATGAACCCTTATTGTTTATATAATTTTATAATATAAAATAATACATAAATTACTCATAACTAATTCTTATACTACCAAATGAACCCTTAAAAATGACTAGCAAATGAGTAGAGGCAATTCCATTTGTTGTACAATTAGCTTCGATGGTGGCACTTTTAGTTGGAAAATGTGAAGCTATCAAATTCCATGATGCTTTTCCTTTTTCTCCTCTCTTTCTTAAAGCCTATCGGTCACTAAAAGTAAAACATTATATTATCTTACATAAAAGATAAATTATGTAAAGGAAAATGAAAATTATTACATCTTATCATTTATTTTTAATAACATAAGCACAAATTAATGACTGTAAAAATACATACCAGGATCTGTAACATAAGCAATGGTGTCACTGAGCCACTCAACGTGAGTAAAGTACACAAATATTTAATTGATAAGAAAAAGAGGTTCAGAATTTTCGTTATTTTAAAATGAGAGGAAATCCCTCTATTTATAGACAACAAATGGTAGTGTGAACAAATATTTATTGTGGTTTATCAGAAATGTTACAACTATTTGGAAACGTTGCAATCCTTCAGAAAGGTCACAACCTTTAATAAAAGTCACAATTTTTCATAAAAGTCGCAATTCTTCGTAAAAGTCACAACTATTCATTAAAGTCGCAATTTTTCATAAAAAACACAACTTTTCATAAATGCCACAACTTTTCATGAAAGGGGAAGACTAATTTTGTAAATAAATAAATTTAAAGTGAATTTTGGTTTGTGGTGACGCCACGTAGGGGAGCATAATGATATTTAATAAAATAATTTAATTTAATATTCTCTAATTATTCCCCACTCTTTGTCGCACAAACCCAAACACAAAGCCACCATCGCTCTCTTCTACGCTGCAGATTTCTTCTTCACCATATATAACTTGAATATCCCTCGCTACCCATTTCCCCAATTCCAGCATTCGATTCGATTCGATTGTTGGCACAGAAATGGAGAATTCAGAAAGTAACAATAATAATAATAATAATGAAGCAGCCAAAACCACAGCGGTTGATGACAACACTCACCAATCAGGAAACCCTAATGGGTCTGATGGGAATGCTAGTCTGCAAGTGAATGCAAATGGGGAATCCGATGCTGCTCTTCATCAACCCGGAGCTTCACGGAGAACTCCTTTCACCGACCTTAGTCAGGTCGATGCTGATCTTGCTCTCGCCCGCACCTTGCAAGACCAGGTTTCATTTTCACTTTTTAACTCAACAACCTACTTTGTTTTTCTTTCTGAACAAAGGGTTTAGTATAAACTCTAATATGTTTGCTTCTTCAGGATTAGGGCTTTTTTCACATATCAGGATTCAATTTTTGTCTGTATATTTCTTAGAGACTTTGAATAACGTCTTGGGATAGAGTGATTTTTCAAGTGACTTTGATTGCACAACTTGTACATTATTCTAGAATAATGGTGGCACCATTCACTTGATTGGATTAACTCACAAGTATAACAGATTTAAGAGTCGAATTTATAAAGCTGTACCAGAAATAAGTAGTTCACTGAAAAGCTATCATAATCCCTAAAGTCAGCCTGTGCAAATAGTCTGTTTGCTGTAAAACATCGCTTCTAAAATTTTGAATCTGTAGTGGAATTGCAGCTAATCTTGAATGAACAAATTAATGTTGAATGTGTCAACTAGCATTTTTAATTTCTAATCCTTCTGAAGCATCAATGATGCCAACCCTAGACAGAGTAGAGATTGATCAAGAGGTTTTGGCAAGATGGAGGGAAGGGGGGAATGAGTTTTGTCCAGTGGCTGAGGATATTTGTTTTCTCGGAAACTGGTGTAGCAGTTTGCCATTTTGGTGGCTGAGATAGGATGCTGCTGCTAGGGAAATCATGGTTGTCTAGATGCACAAGATGAGAGACAGCTTATAGGCTAGTGGGGCAGAGTCAAGCCGATGAAAGCTATTCAGCTGCGAAAATAAAATGAAGTCAAAGCCAGAGAAACAAAGGCCATAAAAAAAGAAACTTTAACAGAAGGAGTATGGAAAGCCAAAAGAAAGAGGATCAAAATAAATAAAGAAATGTGAAAAAAGGAAACGGATAAATGAGGAGTAAGAGGGAGGAGAGGAAAAGGAAAAAAACACTAGAAAAGTAAGAAAACGTGTACCCCCTTTCGTAGCCCCCTTTGTAATCGAATCCTACTCTGCATTGGACAATAAATCTTTTTATCGAAAGAATAAGTAGAAAACCTAACTAGGAAGCTTTAAACTATGAAACTAGCAAATCAAGTAAAACACTTCCTAAAAAGAAACAGACTTTGCCTAGGAAGAGAAGTAAAATTAATGTCACACTTCTTCTAAAAATTACCTATCAAAATAAGGAAAGAAGTGACACTTTTTGACTCCAAAATACATGCCTAAGTAGGCATGTTCTTCAACCCCTTTTGGGCGTGTAATGGGGTTCCATGTGGGCCCAATCCTCCTCTTGAACTTGGACCATGAAATATGTGTAGCTCCTAGCTATCTTTTTGCTATAATTCTTGGGCTCTTCTTCCACGATAGGCATCTTCTTGATCTTCCGTTGAAGCCCATCAACCTTCACTTGCATCTCCTTAGTTTGAGACCTCAAGAATGGTCTTTGTGGTATTTCTATAGCTTCATCCTTGTCCATGGAACTATCCCTTATTCTTTGCTGGTGATCTTGAAATATAAAATGTAAAGGTTCATTTGATCTTATTTGGGACTTCAGAGGCATTACATGAAACTAAGATTTTTTCTTGAGGGAATGAAATCTTCTGTTTCTTGTTTCCCCCCTACAGTTTGAGCTTGTAATTATGAGATAAAGCCTTTCTGGTTTTTTTTTTGGGAATAGGAAAGGGCTTACATGATGCTTAGTATGAACGATGATGGGATTGATTATGGGAGTTGGGATGCTGGGAGCTATGGCCATGATGAGGATGAGGATGAAGATTTTGATGATCCAAGCGAAGAAGAAGATGATGGTAGTAATGTGGATGAGGATGATGAAGATGCATTTGATGTGCATGCTCATGAAGAAGCTAGTGAGGATGAGAACCAAGGTGTTGAGTTAGACCCATCAGCTTTTTCTAGTGATGAGGCCTATGCCAGAGCACTACAGGATGCTGAAGAGAGAGAAATGGCAGCTAGATTATTGGCCCTTGCTGGGATAAATGAAAGTAAGTCCTTTGTTGAAACTTATTTTTTACTGTTGTTTTTTGCCTCTTTATTCTCTTCTTTTATCGTGCAAACTATTGACAAATCTATGATTTTTAGTGTATGTTGGACAAACGCAAGATGAAGAGGATCGTGCTATTAATTCCCAGGTAATGATATTTAGCATTCTACTGAAGTTGGCTTAACTGTATTGCTTCTGAAAACAAATTGATATGATCATTCATATGCATTAGTTAATCAGTTTTTTCATATTCTAGCATGGATCTTACATCTTGAGCTCTCTGAGCTTCTTTCTTCATAAAATTAATAATCTCAACATTGATAAGTTTTGAGGTTGGTTAATATGATCAAATTCAAATAATCTTCATCCTGATCAATTGCATCCACCTACTGTCATCCTGTCCCATGGAAGGGACAACTGCATGCAGAATATGTTTACAATAGTTTCTGATATTAGTATGATACTAAGACATACGAATTTTGGGGAAGTTAAGAAATGTGGTAAATACAGAATCTGAACACACACATGGGTGCACACACATTTATTTCTTTAGATTCCTACTACATAAATGAAGTGTGCTTTTGCTGTTGTTGAAACCTTGAAGGATGTCGGTTGTCATGACCTGCAGACTTGGGGAATAAAATGATACCTGGAAAGGGGGTATTTGAGAAACAACTTACATTGTCTTACACTTTCTACTCTCAGTCCTTAAGAGTAGAACTTAGGTCACTGAAAATATGATAGGTTGTGCATAGAGAACCACAATCTTAAAAGTATCATCATGTATAATTAACAGCATCCCTATGTGTACGGAAGTACTTTTTATCAAAACATTAAGTGTACTACAGTCGTTTTATTCTATTAGTCTAGTTATTACCTGTACAACCAGTGATCATCACCATTGTCTTCCCTTAATAGCCCATTAAGTTCTAGCCCATCCTCTTTGGATCGTATATCAACACTGTTGCATATAGTAAAATTTTTTGTTACTTTAAAGCATGCTAATAAGGGAATATTGCTGAAGCTAGAGGAATTCTGCTTGAAGAAGCATAAGTTAAGCCTGTTCCCAAGTAAAAAAACAGAACTTCCATTTAGAAATTTTAGAATCATCGTATGCCTGCATTTCTTTGGGATGCACTAGTAACCAACATATTGTAAGTGCTTTTCTTTAAATGAATCAATCTAAATAGTTGTTTGTGGCTGCGGTGAAGACTAGATTAAGAGGTTATTACTTCTAATGGAACTTCCTTAGGGGAGCTGAGGTTACGGTAAAAAAACATGAAATGCATTTGGAACAATTTTTTTCTCAACGGGTATGGATCTAAATTGTGTAATTTGAAGATGAAATGTATTAAAAGATAGAAAGGGACAAAGAAGAGACGACTTGAAGAGTAACTGAATACAAAAGTCTCCTATTTTGTAGATTTGATATTCAAACACATTTTATTTAACCAAGAGGGACTAACCTTACTAAATTTAGCATTCCAACACTTTAATACAATAATGCACATTCTAATACAACCCATCAAACTTAAGATGGATAAAATCAATTTGAGTTTCCATATTTGAAAATATTGGGAACTAAATAGTCTTTAGACAACTTGCTAGATAGTCACGAGAGAAGTTCTAATAACCAAAGTTGCGCCATGAAAGTTATCATAGTAATTCCCGGAAGACCCCAGGAAATGGTTGTTGCAACTCCATTGGATGCGATCTGGTGTCGACGTAACAGTCATTGGCGATAAGTGCATTGTTGTCCTTACGATCACGGGTAATAAGAGTGGTTCATAATCGAGGTCTTTAAAGAGACAAGAATTGTAACATTACATCGAGAAGCAAACTATTTTGACTAAGTGAGTGGCGTTGGGCACAAATAGCAAGTAAAAAAGCTACATGTGTCTCTATTATGATTGCAAAAACTTGATACCAACAACAGAAACAATATACCCAGTATAATTCCACAAGTGTGGTCTGGGTAGGGTCGTATTACGAACCTTATCTTTGTAAGGTAGAGAGGTGGTTTTCGAAAGACCCTCAACTCAAAAGGAAAGTATCTGACAAGATTGAAAGAAAGATATAGCAAAGTATCAAATATACAAACAAATGCAGCAACAACTAGCAATAGACATCGAAGAATAAGAAACTATGCAATAACTAAATTATACTACTAAAAGGATAAGAAGAGAGGAGGTTAGCCACACAGAATGTGACAACACACAACTACCTACTAACTTTCTATCCTAATGCTCGACCTTTGTACCTTTCTATCTAAGTGTATGTCCTTAGTCTGCAGAAGATGTATCAATGTCCTGTCTAATCACCTCCCCCAGTTCTTCTTCGGCCTACCTCTACCTCTCCTAACATCTGCTATTACCTTCCTCTTGCACCTTTTAACATGCTCATCCTTGCACCTCCTCTTCACATGTCCGAACCATCTTAGTCTCTCTTTCCCGCATCTTGTCCACAGTGATGCCACTCCAGCCTTGCATCATATGACTTTGTTCCTAATTATAAGTTAGCACTCTTTTAGTCTACCAACAGTTTTATGCACGGAAAATTTAATCAGAAAGTTGATTAAATCAACAACTATTAATTATGTTTTCCTGTTTTCTCTGTAACAGTTAATTGATGATACTTTATTTACAAGAGAATGGACATTAATTGATGACACCATGTGAGGAAATAGGAGAAGGGAAGAGAATGGACATTAATTAATCATACTTTATTTACAAAACAACTCTATTTATGTGTGTGAGATAAAGTCAGTGTATTACTAACTCTAACATCGTAACGTTCTGATGCAATAGTACTTGTTATTCTAATAAAAGCAGCCATTAAAGAAGATTGTACAAAGCAACTACAAGAAGAAGAATAAAAACAAAGCCACATCCACTTCTGAAATATATACTAGTGCAGACTGTAGACCATTGGAAATTGAAACCTTGGTTACGGGGGTGCATTTTCATCACGTCATTGTACTCGGTCAAGTTCCATCCTACTCTTTTCTTTTTTGTTTTAGGGACTTTGAATTATTCTAAGTATATAGAAATCTGAACAAGGCACACAATTACGGAATAAGGTCTCAGGTTCAAATCCTAACAGAGGAAAAGCACTAGGTGATTTTTTGCCATCTGTTCAAGCCTTGCAGGCAGATTTACCTGGTACTTATATTGGTAGGAGATAATGGGTACCTCCTGCAATTAGTTGAGGTGCACGTAAGCTTAGATGGGACATCACAGTTATCAAAATAATCTCACGGATAACTAGTTCCAAACTTTTTATTACGTTCATAATAAATAAAATACCCTCAATTATAACACATTTTGGATTTAAGAAATAAATCTTCTTGTTTGAATTATATAGAAAATCAAAATATTTAAAACTTCAAAATTAATTAGTATGAAAACAATAGAATAATTTTGATAAGTGGAGGCAAAGCAAAAAATCCAATAAAACATCTGAGAAGTTATGCAGGGGAAAGATTTAACCTTTTAATAGGCTAGCTAAACAAGATCAACATTCACTATTTTCTGGGACCTTACATCTTTTTCTTCAATCTTATATTCTTAGAACTTTGTTGTCATGAATATAAGTTTTTTATTTTTGAAACTGGTAATGTTGTATTCCTCAGTAATGCTGGAGACCTCCAAAAAGGTAGTAACAAGCTAAACCAAGAGATTAACTATAGTAATCCTAAAAGATCTACTAACTGTTCAGCATTTTCTATACAATGTTCTTTACACCAAAAGTAGAAAGTTGCAATGCAGATCCCTTTCATTTTCTGAATGATGTTGAATCTATCTTCAAAGCGTCTTACATTCCTCTCCCTCCAGATAGTCCACAAGATACAATCTGGGATTATTCTCCACCACTTTTTCTGTGTCTTGCTTCCCCCTCTCCTAATCAATGAATGTTGTCATGAATATAAGTACCCTCGCAAAGGCAAAACCTAAGACTTTAGAAAGCACAAAAGCCCCAAGAGAAATGCCATTCACCTTTTCTACCATTTAAAAATAGGTTTCATATTAGATAGAATTAGAAATTAATTATTTTCCTAATATTATTTAGGAATAGACCTTTAATTATCCCCCTAATAGTTAGGACTTCAAAACCAACTAAATTAAGAGCTTTTTTTCCCATTCACGAGTCAGTGTCCCTTTTTTAGTAACTTCCCTGTAAATAGTTTTCGATGCAAAATTTTACGGCAATCTTTCATGATAAATGATGATACATATTAAGAAATATCACCTGCCTTAACTCACAATACACGACTTCTTCTTACGACAACCACAAAATAAAAAGGTAACTATTATATCAAATAAGAAAAAGATCCATCTAAACTATTTAATGCCCAAAATATTAATATTTTCTATATTGTTTAAGTAGGGAAAGATCTAAAACATAAGTATGGTAATTATAATTTTAATTCATCTTTTTAAAACTATATTTTGATATACTTTGCTGTTATGGATATATCTTATAAGGGGATTAAGTGTCGAATTTTCGTAGTATAGGTGTAAATATTTGATTTTAAAGTAAAAGGGGGATATATCTAAAATGTAATCATATTACAGAGTTGTTTAGTATAAGTAACTCTATTTATTATATTTAAATTACTTTCCTACTCAAATAATTCTTTGTTTTGGATGACTTTTTGGCCTTTCAATCAAATTTTACTCCAATGACAAATTTACAATAAAACAAGTATTAGAACAAATTGAAGGAAGAACCACTGAAGTGGATCAAAATTCCCTAAACATGTTTTGTTTATAATTTTGGTAATACCTAAACATGATTAATATGTATCATTTTGGAACTTTCAATTTGTTTGGTACTTTTATATTCTAAAGCAAGCACATTTTAAATATTATTTGTCATTTTAAAAATTTGTTCTCATCTGTACGAGGGACATACACGAACACTAAAACAATTTGTAGTAGTTAGGGATGTTAACTGCCATAGGATAAGGTTCATCTTTGGGCTGACAAGTGTCGAGGATCTTTGATATAAGTCAATTGGCCTTGGTGGTCTTTGCAGTGTTGCCTAAGTGTCTTGAACGGCTAACCATATTTTGTATTCGTAATCAATACAAACTTGGGAGTGAGCTATCCCATAAATGCGCCTCCTGATCAATATTACCTGTTTAAACATATTCTAAGTCCCTAATCTAAAAAACAACAGGTAAGGCTGAATCGAGCGAGAATCTAGAGTCTAGACTGCCGCCAATGTCGTGAATACGAGTTCACCCCTGTAATGCATCTTGGCTTGCTAAGGACCGTTTGAAGCATCTTTAAGAAGACATTTTAACGCCCTTTAGTATGCCTTTGTATGCTAAATGTAATATATTGTATATCACTAATATTTACATGTAACCAAATTTTAGTATTACTGTTCAAGCATGTACTCTATGGAACAGATATGAAATACCAAGTTTGGCTCTTGATAAATGTGAAAAATGTGAGGATCTAGCCAAACTGTTAAGGCAATAAATAAAGTGACGCAAAACATTTATGAACTTCCTTGAATGCTCTCATATATGATATACCCAATGTTGCATATTGTGTATCTGTAATGTTTTGTTCAAATAGTTCTATTAAAACTTGTGCTATAACAGTTTCTCCTTACAGTAGTGAGTAGTCTGAGCTGCTAGTTGCTTTATTTTCTTATTCAAATTTCCTTTTAATTTTTAGGGTATAGTTTAGTGAAATCCGTGATAGATCTACAAATGGCACACAGTAACTGATAGGTCAGACCGGTATATTTTATGGAAAATATTTTCTCATATTTATTGTTGTTGGCCCCACAAAACTGTCCTCATAATAATGCTATTTTGATGCATTTTTTTCAACTGAATTGATGGGCTCTTTGGGCTGAAGATTTTTTCCACCATGTTTTGCTTTCTCCTCCTTCCCTTTCTTCAATATAGATAAAATATTTTTTTTTTCATGTTTACTCGGGGTTTCTTGAGTCTTTGTTCATTGTTGCATCCAAATGCACACACAAGTGTATGTGGTCACCCAATTAATATAGTAACTTTTAAGAGCCAGATTGTTGAATCCAAAAGACTTATGATTAGCAAATATCCAATTTCATTTGTAACTATAATTAATTTTTTTTGACAAAAAAATTTGTAACTATAATTAATTGCAAATGTGTAAAGAGAGTTTGATTGGTATATTATTTTGTATGTCTTTTTTTTTTATGAGACAAGTAACAATTCATTCAATAAAAACTTTGCCACCCTAGAAAAAGGTGCTAAGTTGGAAACTTTACAAGCATCTAAACGGTGCTAACCTCTGCTCAAAACCCTATACAATTATTTATTGTCAATTTAATATACTAACTCTCGTACTTCCCCCCACATATTCTGTTTACACCAAAAAAAGAACAAGCTAAGACAATTCATCCTAATTTTCTCAGTAGAACTGCTAGTGCCTTCAAAATGTCTACCATTCCTTTCCTTCCACACTGTCCACCAAATGCAAGCAGGAATGATAAAGACTGTTTACACCAAATGCAACTAGTAATTGCAATAAATAACTAACTAAATTAAATAGCACCAATTCGAATTCACTTGGGGTTTTATCAATGACTTGGGAAATTCCAGGGCTACAACTTAAACAAGATTTCATGCACAATATCTTCACTTTAGAATCCTCATGGTTATCAAGTTATTGATTTACAAGGTTAATGATATGATTATGGTCTTCCGAACCTCTAATCACCTTCCACAATTGGCAACCTAACTACATCGTTGAGCGGGATAGATTGAGCCAACCATGGAGCATTAAACTTTCATCTTATTTCATAACCAAGCATGGTAACTTTAGGTATATCCCTATCCTAGATACAAATCAATCTAAGTTTTGACAAAATAAGATCATGCTCTTTGTATTCCACGTTCTATCTCTCTATTCCTCTCCTGAGTTCAAGAACAAACAAGATGTGTATTCTAATGGTGATCCAACATTACAATAGTTAATTCAAGAACTCAAGAATAACTTTTAGTGATAACCCATCTTCTCTAAAGAGTTGATACTATACAATCAATTGTAGCCACAACCCTAGAAAAAAAGACTTAGCCACTCATAATCCGATTCACAATGCTGGAATCTTTAATCATTCAAGAAATTGAAAGATTGAAAAGAGTTGGAATGAACACTAGAAATTAAAGAGTCTCATCCTCCAAGTCTCATCCTCCAAGTATATGAAAAAGAATAATAAAAATAACCAAAAATGAGTCTATTTATAGGCTAGAAAACGTGTCAAAATCTAGGGTTGCAGGTCCGCGACGCGGAGTCAAAGTGAACCTGCTTTGCACAACTTTTTGCCTTCTTCGCGATAGCTCTGCGATACGGAGTGGATATGAAGTCCCCTGGTCCAAAATTCTTTGAGACTGATTGTTACTCCCCAGCTCCGCGATACGGGGAGGAAGCGGAGCTGGGCTCCTTCTTCTCCGAGCTTTCTTTGTTACTTGCCTGCTTAGCTCCAAACCTCAGCTTCACTTTCATCTCATTTCTTTGCGTTCCAGCGTCTTCTCCACTAGTTTTCCATCCTCCACACACCTAATCACATTGGTTAGCCAAAATCACACAAACAAGATCAAACAATTGGTAAGTATAATGGATTTTGTTCTCGAATTTAGCTAAAATATGGGTTTCTCGTGGCTTTTAAGCATAAAAATACGCCCAAGATCATTCATCTGCAACATTGTTGTTTTTTTGATGTAAAATTCCTGCATATTTTAGAAAAGACGAATTTTGTGATATCTCATTAAGTTTGGTTTAACCATACGTGTGTATTTTGTTGTTCTTAGGATGCATGGGAGGACGTTGATCCTGATGAGCTTTCTTATGAGGTACTTCAGTTTGTTGAATTCCTGTTTCTCTTTTAGACATTTTTTGTATTCTACCTCACATGTTTGGTATTGTTCAACTGTCTGCACTGATGCAGGAACTTATAGCACTAGGTGAAGTTGTTGGAACTGAGAGCAGGGGGCTTTCTGCTGATACAATTGCCTCTTTGCCTTCAGTGATCTATAAGACACAAACTGCATCAGAAGGAACCACTGATTCGTAAGTTAACATATCCTATGCTGCTCTACTATTTCATACGTGAAATGTTTTGACGACTTGACATTTTTGCACTCCAGGTGTGTTATATGTAGATTGGATTATGAAGATGGTGACAAATTGACTGTGCTGTCCTGCAAACATACGTATCATTCTGAATGCCTCAACAATTGGTTACAAATAAACAAGGTATTGTAGAAGTACTACCCTCCAAAATAAATCCTTGAACTGTGAGGGAGAAGGATCTTGGCTAAGCCAATTAGTATCTTTTCGGTTATTGTTTGTAGGTGCTCCCCTACCTTTTGAACCTTTTTAAAAATCACACAAGTTTTATCTGTGATATGTGGCTCTAGCTGAGACTAAAAATTGTGGTTTAGCTCCATCATGGTCAGCTGATATATGTCAAGTTATTTGAAGAATCATGGTAGCTTTAAGTTTATCTGTGCTTCTTTTGCCAATGCATTTCACATTGAACTAGATTGTACTCTTCTCTTTTCCCTTTTTTTCTTTCTTCGACTCAAAAGGGAATATATGTCTTTTGTCAGTACTGTTTAGGGTGGTGATTATAGCTGTTACAGTGACTTAGATCCTGGGCTTGAGTTCCTTCATTTTCATCTGGCTATGTGCCAGATCGAATGAGATTGAGACTTCTTATCTCATTTTATGTAAACACAGTTGAATGGATATGGAGATTAAGATGTTGGATTTCCTTGCATATTGCATCATACTATTTTGCAAGAAAAATGTTAAGGCTGGTACTCACCATGTAATCCCATACAGCAAGGAAGCAGCTTTAGCCCAATCACTTGTCCCAGCTCCAAGCACCAATGAGTAGGCCATAGTTAGCTTCCCTCTCATGTCCCTGATGAGGCTACCACCCCCGTTAAGGCCATTTCTGCAGTTCCCATCAGAGTTAAACTTGAGAAAACAGGTAGGGAGTTGGTCCATTTTATTTAAACAATTTAGTTGAAGTGTGTATGGAACTACATACAAGCTGAATAATAGCATTCCAGTTAGGACATAAGTAAATGCTTTTAAAATGATTTGAGATGAGATGAGTCATAGTGGAAGCAATTAGAGATATGGATCTCCTAACATTTAACTTATCAGTCCATATTTGGAGCCACATCATGATCTCCATAGTACCCAAGTAGTTATAAATGACAGAATTGACAATGAAGCTAGTGACAGGATCTTTACATTTGAGCTTCTACCAGTTGATCATGAGCAACCTGTAAGAGGCAAGCTAGTGTAAGGAATACCAAATGGTCCACATGATTTTCCACACCTTATTAGGAAAATTACCATAACAAAGAGGTGATCAACAGTTTTAACATCAGGGTTTCTGCATCAAAAACATCTAGATGGAGCAGCAATACCAAACCTGGCAACTCGTGCATCAATAGGAATTGTCCCTCAATACCCTCCCCCCATAATAAATTTTCATCTTGAAAGGCACATATATATGCCACGTCTTGGAGTCGATCCAGCATTTGGGCTTCCTATGTCTTAGCAGATGCCAAGCTGTGCCACAGAAAATTGCCTTTTGTTGCCTGGTGTTCAAAATGGTCTATCAGGCACATCATGAGGTAATTGGAGATTCATATTGTTAAAAAAGTTCAAGATTTCAGTTGGAATATATTGTTCTCGGCCTTTCCATTCCCATTCAACATTAGCTATGGTCAATGCAACAGTGGTAAGTTTAGGTTTGCTGCCTTCTAGAAGTAATTTTCATAGGGGACCAAAAGTGATCCAATTATCATACCAGAAAGATATTTCACCTCTCCCAACCTGCCATTTAATATGTACATCAACAAGATGTTTGATCTTAGCCATAGCTACCAAGATTGAGATTGGCCAGGATTAAGTTTCTTGGACTCTTCACTTTTGGTGCCGCACCCATGTCGACACTACATGGGTGTAGGGGTGGGATCCATGTCCGTTTGGTCAACCAATTTTGGGTACTTTGACCAAAATCGATGGGGAATGTCTAGACAGTTTTAATGATTTATGTAATCAATGCAAAAGCTAAGGTGAAACTGAAGAAAATGGAATACCTTTTATATAGAAATTTCTGTGTCACTCCTTTTCCTTTAATCTCTGTCCAATATTCTCTTCAAGTTCTCCACATAATATCTCATAATTTAGGTTTTATAACTCTAATTTTTTAGATATTTTAATTATTTTTAGGCGAATCCCCGCACTCGTATCCATACATAGATCCATATCCCTGAATCTTAAAAATTAGATCATGAAGGATCCGACCTCTAGATCCGCACCCGTATCGGACACCCGCACCCTAGTCCGAGCAACTTAGGGCCAAGATGGCTTTTTCTTTTTGAAACTGGTAAATGTATTTTCCTTAGCAAGTCCTCAATGCTGGACACCATAAAGAAGTGTTAGATAAAAAACAAATAGAAAAGAAGATACTCACAGAGATCTTAATAAACCTACAAAATGATCTATATCCTCTAAACCTACTTCTTTACACCAAAAGTAGAAGATAATATATAATTCCATTTAACTTTCTAAATGGAATTGGTTCTATCTTCAAAACACCTCCCATTCCTCTCTCCAAAGTGTCCACCGGATGCATTGTGGTATGATCCTCCACCACTTCTTTTGACTTTTGCTGCCTCCTCTTTTCATCCAGCACTTGCGCAAATCTGCAGTATTCTTAGGCATAGTCCAACTAGTCTTTGTTATGTTGAGAAATAAAGACCAAAGTTATTCTGTCAAAGTGTTGTGTAAAACATATGACCATTTGTTTCATCTGTCTCATTGCATAAGAAGCACCTGGTAACTATGCCTTTTTCTTCAAAACTTCTTGTGTTCAGGCATGCTCTTTTAACCACCAAGCAAGTAAAGCATTTTACCTTGGTTAAAGCTGGTCTCATCCATTAGTTTCTCCAAAATGTTTGGTTGCCCTCTATACGGTACTCTTCCTTCCATTCTGTAAACCCTTTTAACAGAGAATTGCCCATCAGTATTGTGTTTCCATCTTAATGTATCTGGTTCAGCAGTTCTGAAATCATCAATCCTACTTGGCAGACTAGCCACTTTATCAATCTCTTGAAGGATAAGTTCCATCCATGTGCACTGCACATATCTTAAATGGTACCATCTGGGTTGTTGCTTAGGATAAATAGGTCTGGAAAAATCCCCATTAATGGACTTGGCTCCTTTTAGAATTTTATTTTTTTCCATCTCCAACTATCTTTTGCAAGTTTCTTCCCCTTTTGGGCCATAGGGCTCTAATGGTCTTCCAGACTCAAATCCCATGAGCATCAGTTCTCACATTGGTACACCATGGGTTGAGTTCACCAAACTTGTGTCTAATCACCTCCCTCCAGAATGCATGTTCCTCCCTATTGTATCTCTAGAGCCATTTAATCAATAAGCTATTGTTTTGTGCTCTCAGATGTCTGATGCCCAAACCACCATACCACCCTGCTCTCTACTCTACATTGTTGTATGCATTGACTAGTTTGTATCCGTTGCCCTCTTTACACCCAGGCCACGAGAATCTCCTCCTAAGTTTGTCCAATTTTTTCATAACCTTGGAAGGTAAGGGAAATAGAGACATTACATATGTATGAAGTGCATCAAGTACAAAATTGATAAGGATGAGCCTCCCTCCCAATGATATGTATTGTGCCTTCCACCTAGTCTGCCTCTGTTCTGTTTTCTGTATAACTCCAGCCCAAATGTCCCCTACTTTGTGTTCACTGCCCAGAGGCATACGAAGGTACGTAGTAGGCATATTTTCAACTTTGCATCCTAAAAGGATGACAAAGATTTTGGATGTTTGGCACCTCCTTTATTAGGAACAAACTGGTTTTTTCGCCGTTAACTTTTGAACCAGAAGAAGCTTCAAAAATAGTGAAAATCATTTTGATATAACCTATTTGTTCAACCCTTGGCTCACAAAAGACCACCGTGTCATCTGCATAATGTAGGTGACGTACTTCCATTATTTCCACCCTGCTATCTCCTATCTCAAACCCTTTAATCCATCTATTCTTTAATGCTATCTTTATTATGCTATCAAATCCCTCCATTGCCAGTATAAACAAGAAAGGAGACAGAGGGTCACCTTGTATAAGACCCCTTTTAGAATCAAAAAAGCCCTACATGATTCACCAGAATAGAGAACTTGATAGTTTTAATGCAAAAATCAATCCATTTCAACTATTTCTCACCAAATCCCATTTGCCTGAGAGTATTCAACAAGAATCTCTGGTTGACATGATCGTAAGTTTTTTCTATGTCTAGCTTACACATGATACCAGCTTCTGCACCTTTAAGTCTTGAGTCCACACACTCGCAATCAATCAAGGTTGCATCCATGATATTTCTTCCTTTTATAAATGATATTTGATGCTTGTTAACCACCTTCTTGAGTCTTTCGACCAGTATTTTTGCCTCAATCTTGTACATTTCACCTATGAGACTTATATGTCCTTCTTTGGGATCAAGGCTATGAATGTTGTATTGAAGTTTTTCTTAAACTTCTGATATTTCATAAAAATATTGGAGAGTCTTTAGGATGTCCTCCTTCATAAGTTCCCAAAACGCCAGAAAAAAGGACATAGGGAATCCATCAGGCATGGGTGCCTTCTCCATAGCACACAATTTAATGTCTTCTAAGATTTCATCCTCTTTAAATTGTTTTTGTAGCTCCTCTTGTTCTTCTGCTGAGACCCTTGTAGCTTCATGTAACATTAATTCTGGCCTCCACTCTTTTGTCTTTTTCTACAAGTTCTTGTAGTAATTTTGTTGTATTGCTTCTTTGATCTCTTCTGGCTATGTCACCCCCCCCCCTCCCCCCTCCACCTTCAGATTATCTATGGAGTTTACCCTTTTGTGACCTATAGCTATCCTATGGAAGTATTTTGATTTGTTGTCTCCCTCCTGTTTCAACCATTGTATCCTTCATCTTTGTCTCCAAGCTATGTCCTCATTGCTTGCAACTTCTTCAAACTCCTTAGTTAAGTTTGATTTCTGAAATGCGTCGTCATCTGTGAGAGCTCTTTGTTCTTGAATTGCCTCCAAGACTGCCAATTGGTTTAGAATGTCACCCTTTCTTTGTCTCCAATTGCCCTGTTATTTCTACTCCAATCTTTTAACTTTTCTTTAGCAATTTTAGTTGCTCAGCTAAAATATAGCCAGGCCTCCCATTAACAACAAAAGCTCTCCACCACCGTCTTACCTTTTCTTTTAATCCTTCTACCCTCAACCACCAACTTTCCAATTTGAAATGATTTTTCTTGAAGTTCAACTCTTCACGGGATAACATGATTGGATTGTGGTCAGATCCTATCTTTGCCAGTATTGTTTGTTTAATGAGAGTAAGTTGCTCTTCCCATAATGAAGAGTATAAGAATCTATCAATTCTTGAGGCACTTCTATAATTCTCCCCCCTTCCCCAAGTATAATCCAAAATAAAGGAGGATCCACAAGTTCCATCTCTTCTATGCATTTGGAAAACTCAACCATTGCTTCATTTATTCTGAAATAATTTGTTCTTTCACTGGGATCAGTGTTTTGGACGGCGAGAGGCGACAAGGGCCTGCCTCGCCACGCGGCGAGGCGCTCGCCTTTTTGAAGCGCGGCGCCAATTAATACCAAAAATTAAAAATATTTAATTGCATATATAAATATCCAAAATCTCAATAGCAATAACATATATTGGCAAATATTTCAATTCAAAAACTAAAAGTAGATACTAAAAGTCTAGAACTTTAAAGACCCAATAATTCAAAAGGTAATACTAGAAATCTAAAAGGCTATTCTTCTTCAAAACCATCCAACTCTTGAAGAT
Source organism: Solanum tuberosum (assembly GCF_000226075.1). Lineage (NCBI taxonomy): Eukaryota > Viridiplantae > Streptophyta > Magnoliopsida > Solanales > Solanaceae > Solanum > Solanum tuberosum. Next base: position 121,921 of record NW_006239484.1, read on the forward strand.
CAACATCCTCTACATCATTATATTGCTCCTCATCGTAGTCTTCATCAATTAGTGTCCGAGTCCTACTTGAAGTTGAACTTGTAGATGTAGTTTCTACTCCTTTGCCCTTGTCAAGTTCTCTTGATCTTGAAGAAAGTCCCCTAAGATGATAGATACTCTCATCAGCTCCAATTGCCGTAGCAACACTACCCCAAGTAAGATCATCATCCTCATATACTAGTTCATCTTCTTGATCTTCGGGGCATCCAACTAACCATTCATTTGAATAATCAATGTTATCCAAGCGAATTGGATCAATGAGATCGCGAGCATCATAACGACGTTTCAATGTTCTATTGTACTTAATGTACACTAGATCATTGAGACGCGATAGTGCAAGCCTATTCCTCTTTTTGGAATGAATCTGCGCATAAGTTATAGATATTAACTAATAGATATTAACTAATAGATATTGATACTAATATAATATGGAAATTATGATATAATTTTTTTACTTACATGTTCAAACACACTCCAATTTCGCTCACATCCGGATGACCTACAAGTTAGGCTTAATACTTTCATGGCAAACTTTTGCAAGTTTGGTGTTTCACTACCAAATAGTGACCACCATTCCACTATAATAAAATAAATTTAAAGGTTAATGAGTATAAATAAGTCGAATAATTTAAGTAAGAGCTAAATCAACTCGCTTACCCGGTGACCTTGGGTCTAGCTCTTTTAGCCGGACCACAACCAAATAGTCCACACGCCATTTTGTACCTAGGAAGCTCAGCGACTAGTAAATCTTGTATTGATGTATCGGGGATCATCTTCTCAACACATGCATAATACTCGGTCCACAAACTCTGTAGTAAAGTTCCCTCTTCTTGAGCTTTATAATACAATCCTGGGTTCAAAACATGGCCTGCAGCATGCAAAGGCCGATGGAGTTGATCTGACCACCTTGCATCAATAATTTCAAAAGCTTTCTCATATTGCTTCTTAATTCCATGGCAACTTCTTTCTCAAAGTTTCCTTTGCAAATTTACTTGAAGTCCATTCGGTTGAGAGGACTAAAGTTCTCAAGTTTTTTCTTTGTATGTACATAGCTCTCAAAGTTAAGAACGCCGTTGCAAATCTTGTCGTGGTCGGTTTCACCAAATTTCTTTCCTTGGTGAATTTTCTCATCAAGTTTAACAACAATGGCCTTTGACTAATGTAAGAATGGATTCTGATGGCCTTCTTAAAAACTGTTAAAGTAAGATTATATTAATTAGTAGCTAATGAGTATTAAAATTGACTAGAAAGAAAGTGAAAGGATAGGAGAGTGATATTACCGGAAGCATATGGCTTAACCTTGAATATGTCACCAAACATCAAGTTGATGCAATGAGCGGCACATGGAGTCCAATAAATGTGTGGGTACGCACCCATCATCATGCTTCCCGCTTTAACATTCTCACTAGCATTATCAGTGACAATTTGTACAACATTTTCCGGTCCAATTCTTTCAATAGTGCTTTCAAACAACTTGTACATTTTGGTGGAATCGGTAGATTCATTGCTAGCATCAACAGAACCAAGAAATACACTATCGATTTGAGAATTCACTAAAATATTGATGATCATTTTACCATTTCGTGCCGTCCATTTGTCCATCATAATGGAACATCCAAACTTTGTCCATTGCACTTTATGTTCATCAACATTTTTTTCCACTTTCCCCACCTCTTTTGTTAGGTGAGTAACTCTAACTTCATGGAATGTAGGAGGCTTCATTCCAGGGCCATGTTGTCCTACTGTCTCAATAAATTTATCAAATGATTTGTGATTGACAGAATTAAAAGGGAGCCCCGCATCATACATCCATATTGCGAAAGTACTTACCGCATGCTCTCTTAGAATTCACTTTGTTTCATCAATTCCTTCTCCTTTTTCAAAGCCTCCTTTTTGTGTTGATTTATGTGGAAAATAGAGATTCATAGGGCCTTTCGTCACATTCCGTGCGGTGGATGATGCACCTCCACTAGAAGATATCTTTGGAGTTTTGGAGGGAGGTATCATTTCCGCATACTCATCCATATCATCAACATCATCAATATCAATATATTCTTCCGGCAGCCTCACTTGAAATTTGGGATTATTAGCGATTTTATTTTGCATATAAGCCTTTACTTCTTCTCTAATCGCAGACGGACAAGCTGTACATTGTTTAACATTCTTGAAACCACTCACTAAATGTTGCTTGTGTCGAGTTATTCCACCATTAAAAGTACTCCCACAAAAGTTACAATTAGCCGAATCTTTCTGTGCTGCTTGAGTACCATAATTCCATCCAATGTCCCTCTTTTTGCTAGCATCCGCCATTTAATTCACTATTGTACAATACAACAGATACTATATTAATTACTATTGAAGAATTAATTTTATTTTTTTAAAATAATAGACAGCACAGTGAAAGCAGTAGGCATTCAGCAACATTTTACAGTGAACAAAGAAAACAGAGGAAAAAAACAGAGCAGTGATATATGATTTAACATGACATGTAATTTAAATGATACCATTTTTATAAAAAATAAAAAAATGTAAGATATATTTTAAAAGAGAGAAATACGGTGTAGAACTGTAGATACTAGATCAAAACAAAAATTTGAATGTTTTTCTAAATTCCAAACGTAAATGAAATTTGCATACTTAAGTACTGATTTTTCAAGTAAATTAAATTAAAATTTCAAAAACAAATAAATAATTCTAACAGTAGTTAAATGGGTCTTTTAACGTCATTTGTATTTTATCTTTGGTACCCCTGAAAACAAAGCAATGAAGAAACAGAGTAAATAAAACAGAGCAGAGATTAGAGAAGGCAGCAAAGCAGTAGTATCAGAACTTCAGATTTCAGAATTTCAGATTCACTTCACAAGAAATTGAACAGAAGAAAAGAAGAGAAGAAACGAAGTGAAGAAGAGAAGAGAAGAAGAAAGAAAAGAGGCCATACCTTTCAATTCGCGAGGAAGAAAGTAAGAGAAGAAGAGTCAACTGAAGGAGAAGAAGAGAATCGCGAGGTTGAAGAGAGAGTCGTGACTGAGTCCCAAGTTTGGAAATATGAAAAAAAAACCCTAATTTTGACTAATATTAAGTCTAAGACCTTTTTAAAATTTTTAAAACTAAAAGGCGCCGCCATTTAGGTCGCCATTACGTCGCCTCATGTCGCCTAATTGGTCTCGCCGCGCCTCACTGAGAAATGGCGTGACATGCTCGCCTCGCCTCGCCTTTGAGCCTTTGGCGAATGGCGAGCGCCATTAAGAACACTGACTGGGATATCTGATTACATTAAAATCACCTCCCACCACCTAAGGTCCTGCCCACCTTCCCCCCACTGAATATAGCTCCCCCCGTAACTCTCTTCTTCACACCCTTTTACAATCAACATACACTGCTGTCACTAACCAAAAGAAATGATAATTTTCTCTGTACATTTTACACGTTATGCTTTGGTTGCTATGTTCTTCCATTTCCCCTTTCCTCATTAATCCCCCTTACATTCCAGGACACAATCCTTGAGTTCTTTTGGAATTGTGTAGTTATTATTATCTGAGGTTTTGCCCTTTCCTGCGCATCTCTCCAAGTTTTTCTTTTGATCCATCTTCATGCACAAAGCATAAGCCTCTTTTTCACATCCCATAGCTGCTCCAAAGGCTTGCCCTAATTTGATCACATTAAGGTGTACCCAGATCGTAGCCTTTGTCTCCATCATCACTTTCGTGAGATTGTCTTCTATGCTCAATGGTTCTGGTTCATTGTATCTGACCAACTGATTCTCCTAAGTTTCCCGAAAGGAAGAATCTCCCCTGCTCATACAGTAACTATTTGTCTCCCCTTCGATAGTTATGATATATACTTCTTGAGTCATGTTCTCTGCCTGAGCCTCCTCGATTATCTGATTTCTGATTTTTTGTTGTTGTTCTTCTTCTTCCATTTGTATGTGTTTTCCCAGTTCCTAGTCCAATATCTAGGGCTTAAAACGATATAAGTTTGGCTTCTATACTATCCAGCTGTATATCGTTATCACCTCGATCCGCTATCATCTCCACCTCCATCAAACTGCATGTCGCCGGTGACTCCACCCATACCAGCAGTGAGCATATCAGCCAATTAGGACGATCTCTGTCTTTGTGTAGTTAGAGGATGAGACCTCTAACAATATTTGGCTATCATAATTCTTTCTAAGAGATTTTCCAGTTCTAAGGTTCCACCACTGTTTGATAGAAAAGGCCATGCAATATCCCATATTTTCCTGAAATTTGTACCTCCTTCACAGTAAGGCAGACTCAGTTTATCCCAAGCAGATGAATGACGCCTTTTCCTGTCTGTTGTGCCCCCTCAAAAGAGTGTAGCCGACATTTTCTCCAAATGCTCAATGGTACCTTTAGGAGGATGCACAGCAGTAAGCATATGAGTAGACATGGCCAAAATAACATGTCTGATAAGGACACACCTACCACCAGAAGAAAGTAGTTTGGAGTGCCAGCCATTTATCTTATTGATCACATTATTAACCATCTCAGAAAAGATAGAGATGTTTTCCCTACCAATAAACAATGGGCAACTGAAGTATTTGATAGGTAAGAACTTGTGCATAATACCTGTAATGAGTTCCAACTCTTTTGATTGAATCGGGATGAGGGTTGGGAGCCATAATGACACAACACTTGTATTTATTAATCCTCTGTCCTAAGAACTTTTCATAGCAGACTATGGAGTGGATAAATCGACGTTAGCTAGAATGAATCTGAATTGTTGAATTTTATATTTGTTAATGTATTATGGTGCATCAGAAGGGATAACTGTCTATATTTTGATCTTAACTTACTATGAGTTTCTCTATCGAAGTAACAAACTGCTTTTATTTGACAACTCACAGTAGTATGCTCTTTGTCCATCCTTGTGGACTTTGGAAGTGGTTAGAAAGGGTTGCTCTACATCAGCAGAGCCTCTAGTGATGGGGGTAATTGTCTGGGATGGGGGTGGGTGATCAGCCCATGCGTCCTTCCTTTCCAACGTATATTAATGAATCTTTCACATATACCTGTCCAAATTGTTGAATAATACTAATATATTGTTGCTTTTTAGTATTCATTTCTGAGATTTCTTCTATATAAATTTTGGAGGGCTGCAGTTGATTTTTGTATCTGATTTTGTGGATGCAGGTGTGTCCGATATGTAGCACTGAGGTCTCCACCTCTGGAAACAGCTAGTGTACCTGGAGAGAGGCTATTCACAATACAATACAATACAATGCAATATTGATAGTAATAGAGAGATTGATCTCTCTGCTTGTTTGACCATTTTTGGTTCACTCTGGCTGGCTTCCTTTGTTCTGTTTCTCATAAAAAAATATATTATGATTCATGAATGTACATCGTATTTCTGATAATTCCTTCTCATTTGATAGTATTTTAGTTTTTTTTACAGTGCCTTCCTCTTTCATTCTCTCTATTTAAAGTGTTCTCTCAAATTTAGTTTGAGAAATTAGTTGAAAATAAGATTGTAAAGTTGCATCCATAAAATTTACTATCCAAGTGAACCAACATAGATATATTACCACAACTTTTTCAACACAAGATCAAACCGTTTTCTTGAGTTCCTTATTCCCGACTTTAATTAATTATGTTTTGCCACACCATAAAATGATTTTCTACCAACTCTTTATTTATTCTAAACGTAAACATTTAAATGATTAATCAGTTAACCATATTTGGTTTAATTAGTATTATTACATCATTGAATAACCAATTCCGATAGTAGTTCCTTTGCATCCATATGATTCTTTGAATATCATCTTTTCCTCCTTAATTGAGACGCAAACAAGATGTTAGACTTGAGTTGGTTCAAGCATAGGTCTGGTGACTCGATCTCTTGCTTAGTAAAAGGGTCTCTATATTGGCAAGTAGGATTTAGCCGTCGCCTATATGGAAGAATATGACAAATTGATAATTTTGTTGGCGAAAAAAATTCCTAATCGATCTGTTTCAATTTTTTTATACAATATTTCCTTACTAGTTCTTTTAAACAATGCTCCCAACTAAGAAGATGATGACAAAATATAAGATGTACTAGGTTTCCTGCAAAAATTCCTCCATAATGGAATTGTTCCAATAAATTGATCTGTAAATAAGCATGATGAGCAGAAATGAACCGCAATTTTTACTGGTAAAATATTTCAATCTCGTGGACGAGAAAATGCAATAATAGAGGAATTTCTGTTTACATACATGTAGGGAACATTGTTAAAAGAATGATTGTAGACACATAAATTTTGTTGGATTCAATTAATATGTTTGAACCCCCTTTTATTATTAAAAATAATAGAATTTTTATTCATACAAAATTTTGAATTAAATTCACGTTCAATTGGGTTGAATAATTAATTGGGTTTCACACATGAACACGTACATTTTATAATCTCAAGTCCAATGTCCATTTCATCTTGAGGCCCAAGCTCATGCCACGTCCAGATGACTTGTCATCCCAGTCAAGTTCATGATCAACAAGAGGATGCCATCTGTTCAAATAATATATGGCAATCCTGGTCAAAGTTCATCAACCAATCAAAAAGCAACCTTACTTTGTGATAAGCTTGATGAATTACATAAACATCAAAACAAGGCAAAAGAGTTCATCCATATTTGGACTGCCTCTCTCCTACAACTATAAATAGGAGGGTTACATAATTTTCTTAAGAGAGTCTGCAAGCATTGGAGAAAGCTACAACATCAACTACATAATTATTCAAAGGAGTGGTCAACATGTTCTTCTCGGAGATCAACTTGAGACGATGGCGTGCTTCTCAATGTTTCCGACGATCAAACACATCTCAAGGAGGTCTACATCATCCTATGTTCGAGAAATACGATATGGTTAGCCCTCGAATCACGGAAAATATTAGGAGATAAGAAATAAAAAAAACAACAAAATTGTACTCATGAAGATTCATCAATTAAATTACTTTTTCTTTTATTTATTTTGATTGCAGTTAATTTTCAACACTATGAAAAATTGTTGCGAATAAATTTGATACGCCCAGTAAGACCAATTCTGTTGTTCATCTCCTCCGCTTATAAATCGAAAAACTACAAATTCTACTAGTACTGTAATGGACTTTGAAAAAATCAATAATACTTCATGTAAGGTAAGTCTCAAGGCTAGTGACATGAATAGATCAGAGTTCTTCATATCTTCGGAGATGGCAGACAAAGACAAATATCATATTACAACTACAACTTCTAGGGAAAAATCCATTTCTGTCCATCAGATGATGTCTCTCAAACTAGCTTCCATTTTGAGGATTTTGACGATTTGAAAAATTTATTTATCTCAACAAAGGTCAACACCATGATGATTAATGTAGTCAACGTCAACGAACAACTTGTTGTAATGACGCAAACCATTAAGGCATTAAAGAAATATACTGAAGATAAAGGTCTTCAAATCACCCAATTTATGAGCAAATTAGATCTCTATTGCCCTGGAGAGTCAAGTTACAACATAGCACCGCAAGAAAAAATTGATATTGAATCTCCCACCAAGCTAGTTGAATCTCAATGCGCAAAGCAATCTACTTCAATGGTTACTCCAACAATTCAACAACTATAATATATAATTACAAACACCATCAAAGCTCAATATGGTGGTCCATCACAAAGTTCTTTAGGATACTCAAACTCATATTCTTGAGGACTTACCGATGCAAATTGAATATCAACCACCAAAGTTGCAACAATTTGATGTGAATGGAAACTCAAGACAACACATTGTATATTTCGCCGAGACTTGTAGTAGTGTTGGTACACATGGTGATCTTCTTGTCAAGAAGTTTGTGCGTTCCTTGAAAGATAACACCTTTGATTTGTACATGGACTAAGAGCATCAATCAATTGGTTGTTAGGAGAAGCTTCAAAGTATATTCCTTAATAATTTCTAAAGCACCCGTCATGCAGTGAGCATGATGGAGGTGACAAACACAAAACAAAGTATAGATGAGCCTATAGTAGGTTACAGTTTGTTAGCGAATATTGAGCTTAGATTGCAAAGATCAATATTTTGAAACTTCTGTAGTTGAAATTTGTATTCAAGGAATGCATTTGGGCCTTGTATATATCATGCAAGGGATTAAGCCTCAAACTTTTGAAGAATTAGATATGTGCTCATGACATGGAGGTGAGCATTACACGCTATGGAAAGACATCACCTATTTTTTATCTAAGAAAAGAAACTGCAAAACTCAACGAGTCACAAGAATATTAAACTAAGGAATTCATGGTGTAGCATGACACTAAGAGAACAACATAACTGAATAATCAAGAAGGCGGAATATAAGTCTCAAGAGATAAACTCAACATATCATGAAGAATATAAATACAAAACTCAAAGTGGAAATACTATGTCTGACAAGCCTCTACTGCATAATGAGTGACTAGGAAAAGCCCTAACTCACTAGAACAATCTGAAACTGAATAAGTCTGAAATGACATAAAATATAAGTGTGGCCATGTCCCCAAACCATGAGGACTATCAAAGTCTGAGCAATCCTGATAGGATCCAATACTAACCGCAGGCTGAATGATGTGTGTCAGAACCTATATTATAAAATAATATAGGCACAAGATATGTATGCGGTCAGTACTCAGAATGTACTGAATATGGAGAAAGATGTATGAGTATAACATGATAGCATGATGAGTCTGAAGCTATGATAATGCAATAACCAAGTAAACATACTATAAATCTGATCATATGATTTCATAAAACATAGTACAGGGTCATGCATTATTCTTTAAATCATAATCATAACATGAGTTTTTCAGAAAGTCATAAATTTTTGTATGAGTTACCGTTAACCGACATAAATCATGTGAGCTATAACATAAGGTTAGTGTACTACTCCCATACCGAAAAGAGAGTATCCTACTTGCCAAGGTAAGGACCATAATCAAGAGTTTAGGTGGATCTTCTAGCTATTGTCCAATCGAAACATACCTATGGAGGCATGAAGTTCTAGGACCCGGTAATCGCCACTAGTCCAATTCGGTGCTAAGTAAACTTCCAACAAAAATCATGCATAATCATAATCATATTCACAATTCTTGAAATGGTAAGAATCTAGTAATATCAAGTCGTTCATAAAATCTCATAAGAATAGCTCCTTTAAAATCATGATTTCATAATATATTGATAAGAGACACTTTAATCAAAAACATCTAAACCATGATAGTCTTTTCATAGTAGTAATCACTTCAATTGGAAGTGACTAAATCATATCATTCTTTCATAATAGGAGGTAATCCAATCGAAAGCCTCAATTTTCATAAAAGTTATTGATAATTTATTCCAAAGCATCCTTGATTCATAAATCTTTCATATCATAATGCTTGCATAACATCATAGATTGAATTCATATCATAAAATACCTGCATAGCATGAATTCATGAAAACATCTTTGAAAATATTGAAATATGATCAAATAATGCATAATAAGATCAACCATGATAAGTAAACTTGAATTTAATTCATGGAGGAATCATAAAAACCCTATGATTGGGTGAGGATGATAAAGTAGCAATTTAGGTTTCTTTAGTACTCAATGGGTGAAGAGGAACCTTTGATGAATTTACCACATATCTTGATGAAACCCTCTATTCAAATCTGAAAAGGAGACTTGAAGCTTGAAGAACCCTTGAATCGCCTTGGGAGAAACTTTGGATTTTGATAGTTTGAGAGTGAATGGGGAGGGTTTGAGTCTTAGAATCAGTTATAGGTCTTAGAAATAGGCTTAAAACGACATACTTTAAGATTAAAAGAGTAGAAAAAGATCCAAATATCCCTGAAGTAAAACTATCGGACCAACTCCACAGATTCCATCCACGGTCCATACAACCTACTAGGGACCATATTATCCGTTTGTGAATTCAATTCCCTGAAATTCCAACTTTCTGAAGAATGAAGCATGAGCCATCAACCACAAATCATATTCCTTTCTACGGTCCATAGACCCCTTCCACAAAACCCAAAGCACTAAAATCATAAGTTTCTAAAAATCAAATCCACGAGACTCAACCACAACCGGTGCTCTCATCTATGAGCTGTCCTGTTGGCTCATTCATGCAGATTCTGAAATGCTATATTTCTAAGTATTAACCACGACTGGGTTGTCACGATTCTTGGTCCAGTGTACCACCCGTACACTCTACTCATGAAACCTTTCATCAACAATATTTTTGCACTTTATAACTTCCCATGACATTTACACTTCCATGTGTTACAACAGATGACAATGGTTCTGATATGATGACTAAATATTTTCCAAGAGGGAAGTTTGACAAAAATTGTATAATCGCCGGAATGGCGGTCTCCTCCATAAAAGTCGGGAGGGAGAAAATTATCGAGTTTTGGATCTTTTTTCCTTCCTATGTGGATAATAAAAGCCCAATTTGGACAAACCCACTTTTTCCCGTTAGCCCATTGATATGGTACTTATTGAAGAATTCTTTAGGTAATATTTTCACATATTCATAAGAGAGAGACTAGTAGCCAGAAAAGAGAGAAAAATAGTGCATATTTTTGCACTCCATTTTTAGCCCTAACAACCCTTTTCAAATTGCGATTTATACTTTGTTCCATGTTCGATTGAGTGAATTTTTGAATAACTTATTCCGTTCAACTTATTATTCGATTGAGAATTGAGAGAGGTGGATTTGGAGTCCTGTAGCTCTAGATTTTAGCTAATGAATAGTAACTACATTTTGGTTATTTTACTCCTTTTACTTCTCTAGTACTTCTCTAGTTCTTGGTGCTATGTTGTAGATATTGTTGCTCATTATTTAGAACTTCTTTGGTGGCCATTTTGGAGAACATTGTTGTAACTCTTACTGATTATAGTGGAGCTTTGATCCCGTAGTTTTTTACTCTTCATTCCAAAGAGGTTTTCCACGTAAATCTTGGTGTCTCATATGTTGGTTTAGTTTTTTCTTGCCATATTTATTGTTGTTGAATACTAGCTGCCTGAAACAGTATTTGTGCTTCAACTAGTTTGTTTCCTCTTGGTTCAAATAGAAGGGAGAAATTAGATTTGGATATTCTTTCACTATTGCCCTATCGTGCACCTTTGCTTGTGCTTGTCTTTCCCAACAACATCTATATCATATAATTTTATTGATCTACAACCACGACTTCATCTAGCTAGAAAGACCAACGATGATGCAGAGAGCTCAAAAATAGAACCATGATACTAGAGGCTAAGTTAAATATACAGAAAAATGGGTTCTAACACCTATTTTTATAGGCATATAAGTATGAGCTTGTGTTGTATTCTAATACCTTTAGGGATCGTTTGGTAGTTGTATAAGGCTAAAGTTAATACATGAATAACTTGGTTATTCATGTATTAATTTTATACCATGTTTGGTTTGCAAATAGGATAAAGGTTATTCATGTATTAATTTTATACAGTATTTGGTTAATATGTTTTCAAGTGTTGTATAAAAGTTATTCAGGTATTATTTTTATATGGTGTTTGGTTGCACTTTTTGTAATCCTACATAATTAATAGTTGTATAGCTTATGACACAATCTATGTATAATTTATGTGGGATAGAAGGTGGAATAAGTTATATGGGTATTAGTTATACATGTATTAAAATGGTAAATTACACATTCACCCCTATTAATTTACTCTTACATGTATATTAATTTACAACAAATCAGATAATTAATACATGTTAAAAAAGAACTACCATTTTTTTTTTTGTGTTTTTTGTCTTGTCAATTGCTTAATTACTTTTAATTTCTTTGCTTAAATTCTTGTAATCGGTTTCTTTTGCGGTACTATAATACCCTGTAATTTAAGTTAAGGGAAAATACGTTATTAATTTTTTTTTTTAAAAAAGAAGAGATTAGGCTAAAAGTCCTAAGCATCCACAACTACAACCTTCAGCAAAAAAAAGAAAGGGAAAAGAAGGGGGATTAGATTGTAGGGGATAATCATATAACAATCTATGTACAACAACCTCAATAAATAAAAAGAAAAAGAAAGGGAGGGAGCAAGTGAGCGACTTGAAGAGGAAGGTAAGTTTCTTAACTTAGTTTAAAGATTGGATTTGTATTCCATGTCTATAAATTAAGGGATTGACAATTTGAGAAACATGAGTTTAGAAGAAATAAAGGAATCAGTTAAATTCTTATGAACCAAGTGAATACATTTAATGATTGAACGGTAAATTTTCATGTTTCGATATTCACTAAAGAAAAGTGGTTGGCAGTAACTTTCTTTTCAGTTTTTAGGCATAAATTTAGAAAATTTTGGATAAAGAATTGAAGGACTTTTAAGTTGGTGAATAAGATAGTACAACTTATTGAGAGTCAAATCATAACTTGAGGGTTGAGTATTAAAATAGTCATCAAATTAGCTTAAACATAGAACTAACACGAGATCTATATGATGTGAATTGTAGATTGATCAAGGAAGTCATAGAGATTGCTTGAGGTGACGAGTTTGTAATTTGATATGAGTATTGTAAGTAGTAATCTTACCACAATTTGCATTTTATAACTTTCATGATTTATACATGGTTTATAAAGTGAATGTATTACTGAATGTTTTGAATTTGCATATGGGACAAGTCTTTTACTTGATAAGATACCGAAAATAGTTACTTGAGATGATCTCACTTTTATAACACATGTTTATCAAAAATTGAGATATGATTAACGTTATCTAAAGTGTTTAACATTTGCTTAAGAAATAGTATTTTGACATAGATTTTTGGTTAAAGTTTTATATACTATGATTTGTTAAGAACTTAAATGTCTTGTACCATTTTTGAAATGCTTCTACTGTTTACAAATAAAAGTATAAATGAGAGTAGACTTTGATGAATTCCGTAGCTAACGGCTGGTTCGTTAGACCTAGTACACTGTGTAGTTATAGATTACTGATATAGCCTTTGCTAGTGGGAAGGTAAAACTAGCATACCGTTACTGATATCCCTTGAGTAGGAATCTACCGATATGAATATTTGACTCCTTTATGAGGAGTTCACTGTTATTATTGGTTACTTCTTAAAGAAGGTCACACCGATTACATGATTCATCCTTGGAAACCTCCCAAATATATAAGATTTTCTATGAAAGTGTTCTTCTGAGTTTATTTCTAAAATGTTCACATTGATTTTGCTTATATAAGACAAATAAGATTGAATATTATTATCATTTCTGAAAGGGCAGTGATACTAGCATGTTTTCTGACTTCTCCCTCATTAAAATATTTGTGATTAAGTATTATTACTCACTGAGCTAGTGTCTCACTCGTCACTAAATGTTTTATAGAGAACTCAGGTGGCACTGGCGAAGATTTTATTAATTAGAGAGTGTGGATTGATAGTATATGGAGATTGCTATAGACTCTGTTCTTTAAAAACTCTTAGAGTAACTCCATTTGTCTTTTCTTTATTTCAAGTTATGATTATTCTTTTGTTTTATAGTCAGGTGACTAGTTTTGAACTTCTTTTCGTATTTGGAAATGAATTGGTATTATTGCGTGGTGATTAGATTCAAGATGTTTATTATGTCTTGATTTAGAGATATTATTAGTTGTGTTGTGAGTTTCTGAGACACAGAAAATTCAGGATAGGCCCAAAAATAGAGGAAACTCTGCCTAATTTTCTATAGAATTCTGATAAGGCTTTTGAGATCCTCCCTCTTAGCACTGGTCATAGTCCTAATTTGGTTGTGATGGGTACAACAATAACTTTAATTGTAATTAATTTCTTTGCTTAGTTTCTCTACAATGCACTGCCAATACAATTTTTTTATTTTTAGTTATATGTTATTTATTTTAATTTTAATTTAATATTATTTTATTATTTAATCATATTGAATATAAGTATTTAATTACTTTTAGTTATTTGTTATTTACTTTGTTATTTTTAGCTATTGATATTTATTTAATTTAGATGTGTTATTTATTTAGTTGATTATTTTAATGGTTATAATAAATATTATTAATTACCTTTTAAATTAAGAAATAAATTAGCTTACTAATATATTATAATTTCTACACAACTAAATCCTGCATAACTAATACATATATAACTAAACCCTGCATAACTAATACCTACATAACTAATACATATATAACTAAATCTTGCATACCTAGTACATGTATAATTAAACATTGCATAACTAATACATGTATAACTAAACCCTGCATAACTATTCATATATAACTAATACCTACATAACTAGTACCCACATTACTAATACCTATATAACTTCATCCAACTACCAAATTGTAATGACCTCCTGGTCATTTATGTATTTATGTCTCTTGTTCATCGTTTAGAGCATTTCTATAATAATCCCTAGTCATTTATGACTTGCTGGAGCTGACAATTCGGTCAATTGATTGTTCGTTTGATTTTTATGTGAGTTTTGGTGTTTTGAAGATTTTGAACCTTGAAAGATCAATTTTGATAAAAAAATTTCAAGAAGATGACCTCAGAGTCCAATTCTGACGATTCCATCAGCTTTGGAAGGATCATTTTAGGTTGGTAGCATGGTCAACACAACTCTCGAGGCTTTCAACGCGAGTTTGTGTGATTAGGCGTTTTAACTTTCAAGTTAAGGCCTAAGTTTGACTTTAGTCAACATTCTGAGTAACCAATTTCGGATGAGAATCCTGTCAGTATTGTTAGCTCCAAAATATTGCATTCGATCTAGAACAACCCTTTGTTTGGATCTCGGGTCTTCCGACTGAATTCCGAGCCCTATTGTGAATTTTAGCTTAAAATAGAGTTTTGGGGTGGGACTCACTTTTTGCCGAGATGACCCTGTATAGGAATTTTGACTACTTCATTGTGCCTATAATATTGAATTTAGTAGGGTGCATATCTCATTAGTGTGCACGGTTCCAAACGAATTTAGAAAGCCCTATTGAAGATTTCAAACTTGCCAAAACCAACTAATACACATCAGATGATGAAGACAGTCTTTGTGTTCGTTGATATGAGGCCAAAAATATATATTTTATCATTATTTGCCTCACATTTATTATTTATATTTGTCCTTTTTGAGCATGAATTTTATGGATTGTGCTAAATAGTGTATTTTATTTGTAGGAGTAAATTGGTGTAAAATTGAAGAAGTTTGGAGCTAAAACGAATTAAAGATGGAAGGTTGAAGAAGGAAATCAAACATACGGCTTAATGGATTAAATTGAATATAATAATATTTAATTAAATGAATTGCCGTTAAGGAATAATTGAAGTTGGAGTAACCAAACTTCCACGTGGCAGTCACGGAAGGCATCTCAAACTATTGAAGGCGGCGGAAGTGTAAGACGAGCACTGTTCACGCGGAAGTCAAATTCTACTTGGTTTTGGTTTCCCAATTTGTTTTGAACTCAGTATTTTATTTAGGATTTTCTGTATCTATAAATAGTTTATAGAAATAATTATTATGGGAGAAGAATAAATTGGAGGAGATCAAATATAGGGCATCAAGTAGAAAATCGTCAATACGTTTTAGGGTTCTTTTCTTCTTCTTCTTTCTTTTCTTAGAGATTAGTGGCTAAATGTCCTTGTTTTGGGGCTTTAGGTACGAATTGAATGTTGAATATTTAAGGTTTATGAATTAATTCCTAGTTGTCATTATAAGTTACTTTTATATTCTTATTTTAGTATTCTTGACTGGCCATCTAGAGATAAATATATTGTTTATCTTAAAATCGAGAGATGAGGGGTTAGATAGACCAGATAATATAGAGAGCTCGATCGATCCATTTAGTTGAGGTGATTTGTGTTCAGGAGTGACGCCCGGACGAACAACTTGCTTGGTTACGAAATAGGATGAAATATAAATACTCGCCAGTTAGGCCTATTTATCCCCGCTCAATGATGTAGTTAGACATCTAAGTGGAGTAGGCGACTAGAGGTTTGATACCCAACTCATACAATTAACCCTGTAAACCAGTAACTTGATAACTAAAATTAGTTCTAAGCTAAGAATATGATACATGAGATTCAATGCATGCTGCAGCCGTAATTTTATTATTTTATTCCTTCATTCCTTTCTTTTGGCACTCTTAAATAAATAATTAGACTAGTATAATTTAGTAAAAATAGTTAATTGACAAGTCCTTTGGGTTTGATAATCTGGTTCTTTTAAGAGCCATTGTATTACTTGTGCGACCGCATATACTTGCGTGTGCAATTGGGAGCAATATCCATGGGCCTTTGGCCGCGTTCGCGTTGTCAGGCGACCTGAGGGCGATGATTGCGAGGCTCTCACCACATTCACGGGTCCCTACAACGATCGCGGGACCTCGATTCTCTCTTGGTTGCGATCGCGAGGCCTTCACCACATTGGCAAGGCCCACATTCATGGGGGACCCTCCGCGTCACGAAGAAGAGAGCGGTATGGTATTATTTGAAGACCTGTCGCAATAGCATCATTAATTTCAAAGTTCAATTGGTTATTTCTCCCTCATTTTAGTTTGGATTTGGGTGATTCAAAGTCTTACGCGTACGGAATTATTGATGCTACATTGTGGAGTGATCAGAAAGTGTTGGTGAACATCCATTCGAGGAGAATTTCCATTTTAAGCTTCAGTTCTTGTTCTTTAGTTGAGTTAAATTATAGAGTCCTTGCATGTTGTTTTTGTTTGCTATTCCGAGCCAAGAATTATGTTCAATTTTGGAACACAAGCTCTGGTATGGTTTAGGACCTCTTGATAGAGTCAATTCTGGAAATGTCAGTATGGGTCTTACAATTACCATTTGATTTCGAAATTGGTCCATTTCTATTTTATGTGTTTTTGACGTCTAAACGACGGTGCTAACATTATGATCCTATTTTTGATAGTGTGGCAGCGTTCAAATGTCGTTCAAAAAGAAAAAGCTCTGGTTCGTGATTTGAAGCGCGTGTGGTCGGCCTATAGGTAGGTTATGGATTTCTTCCTAGTTAGATTGATCTTGAATGCGTGAATGCATGTTGATTAGAGCGAACTGAGGGCAGGTACCTAGTTATACTTATTTCTCTTCTTAGATACCATGTTTTAGGATTGATTGACATTTGTTTCGGTCTTAGTACTTTGCTAGTTTGGGTTTATGTGTGATGTTGCATGATTTTGTGTATTAATTGTGTTGTTACTTGTTGTGTTGAGAATGTCCATCCTTAGTCTAGGATATACTAGTGTTGCCTTAGACTCGTGAGTCTTGTAGCCTTGTTTCATCTCCAGCATCATTTCGAATGGACAAGATCCTTGTAGACTAGAATAACATACTTGAGTCTGACAGTATGAGCCTTAGTTTAGGCGATTTACAACTTTATAGACTTTCTATCTTCTTTTCCTATCTCCGCGGCTCCGATGCATTACCATAGGTTTGTGTTTCCATGGAGACTTGAGATTGGATTATCCTAGGCTTTGAGCTTTCTATTGATGCTTGCGGGTGGACGTCATTCCACGGTGACTTAGTCTTGATATTGAGATCCTCTTCGGAGTCGACACACCCCTTGTCAGTCTTGCTAGCTAGGCTATGAGTTGATTGGGTACTATGATTATTTTTTGTTCGAGGTGGATGTGTATAATTCGAGGTCATTATTTCTGATTCGAGGCCAACGTTTACGGTTTGAGGTCATTATTTTTGGTTTAAGGCTAATGATTACAGTTGAGGTTGTTACTTGGTTTGAGGCCGATAATTACGGTTCGAGGTTATTTCCCTCTGGTTAGAGGCCATCACTTGGGGTTCAAGGCCAATATTATACATACTGGATCTGGATTCGAGGCACTTCACTCTTGTAGTCTTAGCTATTCTATGTGCCTATTGGGCTTTTGGGGCCCATTTGGGTTTTATTTAAACTTGTGCACGAGTGCACCTTCTAGGCTTATGGGGTCCAACTAGGTTTATTTTAGTTTTACTTAGATTTACTATCGGGATGCTCATGTCTAATTTTTCATATCTGTTTTGACCTTTGTTTGTATCAAGATTCTATCTTTTCATATTACTTTTACCTTTCTTTCCCAATCGTCCTATGATTCCTATATATTACCTTTGTTTTGATACTCATGCTACACTCTACATCTTTTTCGTGAGCAGGTCCTAGTATTTCTAGCGGTGATCATTTGTGCCATCTTTTGCAGCTTTTGGGAATTAGAGATGAGGATGAGCACTTGGCATCCTGGATCAGCATGCCTCCTTATGTATATATGTTTAGCTAGTCTTTTGCCTTTGGGACGGGTTGTTGTGGTCCACTTTTTGGACTTGTATTTTCATAAAAGACAATTTTGTACTTGTGACTTACAGGTCCTGGGAGGAATTCTATTGCTTATAGATTTTTGGGCTTTCTTCCATTTTTGTCTCATTTTATTGTTTAGTGTTAGTTCTATTTAGTTCTACCTTTATACTCATTACTTGTCATTCTGAGTTACGGGTTGGCTTACCTACTGATGGGGTATATTAAGTGCCATTATGATTTGAAGGATCATGCCGTGACAAGTTAGTATCAAAGCCCTAGGTTTCACCGGTCTCACTTGTATATAGCTAATACCTAGTAGAGTTCGACGAATCGGTGCGGAGACATTCGTATCCTAAATTTGGGAGGCAGTAGGGTGTCTTAAGAAATCTCCCTCTTTTGTATAGATTTCATGCAGTGTGTGGGTTATTGGCTTCTTGAAATCTCACTTGTTGTAACTTTTCTTGCAGGATGGCTCATACGCGTCACGCGCTGGCTTAGGGTAGTGACCGACCTCCCCTACCGGATAGGGATGAAACACACCCCAGATAGAGAGCGGGGTCTGGAGCCAGCAGCAGACCCTCCAATAGCTCGTGACTTCAAATCAGTCGGTTGGGCCGGGACCTACTATAGCTCCAAATCTTCAGGTATCCATTGCTCTGCTCTTGACTATGCTTGGAGGCCTACAACAGGCCCCAACACCAGCACCATCTCAACAAGATCAGCCTGCAGTAGAGGAACCTTAGTCCCATGAACCTCTTCGGGTGCCCATCCTGTGATTGCGGCCATAGATATGCTGCTAGAGGAGCAAAAGATTATCGGAGCGTTTCTTAGACTATCACCTCTGAGGTTTTCTGGGGCTATGGGTGAGAATGCCGACAAGTTTTTGAATACTTACCGTGAGCGGCTTTAAACTTTGGGTTTGGTGGAGTCGAGAGGAGCCGACTTCACTACTAACAAGTTAGATGGGCCAGCCAGGCAGTAGTGGCATACCTTTATTGAGACTAGGCTAGTCTCCTTCGGTCACTTGAACCAAGATTTTTAAGGCCTTCTTGTCAAGGTTCATCCCCCACAGTGTTATAGATCACCTCCGGGGATCAATTCTTTAGGTTGGAGCAGGGATCCACGACTATATTAGAGTATGAGGCTAGGTTCTATGAGCTCTCCTACCATGCCACTATGATTCTACCTACTGTGGAGGAGAGAGTTCAATGATTTGTACGTGGGTTGAGACAACAGTTGAGAATTGAGGCTCAGTCCATGGTATCTGTGGACTGTTTCTTTTTTGGTGTTGTTGATCAGGCTCGCACTATAGAGAATCTTCGTCATAAGGCCCAAGGAGGCAACGACAACAGGACTAGATATAATGGTAGCTATAGTGAGTCCTGTTCCAGGAAGAGGGACTCCTATGATAGGCCTAGGCAGCGATTTCAGCAGGGTTAGTCAAGTCGGCGTGACCGGTATAGCCAGAGTGAGGTTGGCTCTAGCCAAAGTCATGGGTCCCAATCTTGTGCTTCAGGACGTGGCGTGTTCTTCTGGGAGTCGATCATCTCCGGGTTGCTTTTACTATGGGGGAGCTTGACCACTGGTCCAGAGATTGTCTCATGCATAGACAGATTGCTTTCACCTGACAAGCAACACCTCCAGATAGGGGTCGAGGTCAGGGTTTGGACTGTCGTGGTGGACATCAGGGTATTCGAGGTGGTCCCTAGGTAGGCAAGCTAAGTGGTAGGACTAATGGCCAGGGTAGAGGTGGACAGGGCCATTTCTATGCAAATCCAACGAGGGCAGAGGCGGGTGATGTCTTTTGGGTTGACCAATGGCCTTGCTGCTTTCATGGACTTAATGATGCAGGTGTTCAGGTCGTATCTTGATTCGTTCATAATTTTTTTCATAGATGACATTCTGGTATACTTGAGAAGCAGGAGTGATAATGAACAACATTTGAGGAGTGTGCTCTAGACTTTGAGAGATCAACTACTTTATGCAAGTTCTCAAATTAGGAGTTTTGTCTTGAGTCTATAGCATTCTTGGGGCATGTTGTGCCCAAGGATGGCATCATGGTAGATGTGGTGAAGATTGAGGCTATTTGGGATTGGGCTAGGCCCACTTTGAGTCACCTTGATGTTACTTTTGAGTGGTCTGAGGAGTGTGAGTTGAGCTTTTGGAAGCTTAAAGAGTTGTTGACTACTGATCTTATATTGACTCTTCCGATTGAGGGTGAGTGCTTCACGGTGTATTGTGACGCATACGACGTTGGTTTGGGTTGTGTGTTAGATGCAACAGGGCCGGATTATTTCTTATGCGTCGAGGGAGCTTAGGCTACATGAGTGCAACTACCCCACTCATGACTTGGAGTTGGCGATGATGGTTTTTGCGCTTAAGATTAGAAGGCACTACCTATATGGAGTTTGTTGTGAGATCTACAGTGATCACATGAGTCCTGAATGCATTATCAGCCACATTGACCTTAATTCGAGGTAGTGTCGTTAGATTGAAATTCTGAAGGACTATGACCTCTCAATTCTCTATTATTTGAGCAAGGTGAATATGGTAGTGGACGCCTATGGGTAGTCTAGCCTTATTCTCTATTGTTGAGCGACCTTTAGCTTTGAACATTCAGTCCATAGCTAATTAGATGATTCAGTTGGATGTTTCTGATTCTAGGCGTGTCTTAGACTATGTGGCAGTTCAGTTTTCTTTACTTGATCAGATTTGTAGCCAATAGTTTGAGGATGAGGCCTTGGTGACACTTCAAAATCGGGTGTTAGAGGGTGATGTTGGTCAGGATACCATAAATTTAAATGGGGTTTTGAGGTTTACATGTCGCATTTGTGTTTCGAGAGTAGGGGGTTTGATCAAGGTGATACTTCGGGAGGCCCATGATTTTAGATACTCTATCTATTCGGGCACCGCAAAGATGAATCATGACATAAGGCAACATTACTGGTGGAGTGGCATGACAAGAGATATCCCAAACTATCTGTCTAGTTGCCAGCACGTGAATGCCAAGCATTTGAGACCTGGTGGTGAGTTTCAAAGATTACCCATTCCAAAGTTGAAGTGGGATTGCTTCACCATGGACTTAAAGACGGGTTTGCCTTAGACTTCTAGATGAGTTCACAACATTTGGGTCATCGTTGATCGATTGTCCAAGTCAGCACACTTCCTCCATGTTCAGTCTTCATTCAGTACCGAGAGGTTGGACCGCATTTACATTCAAGAGGTGTCCGTCTTCATGGTGTACCAGTCTCTATTATATTAGATCAGAGTGCTCAGTTCACATCTAGCTTTTGGAGGAGCTTTAGAAGGAGTTGGGCACTCGCGTTGACCTTAGAACAACCTTCCACCCACAGACTGATGGTCAATCAAAGCGTACTATTAAGGTTGTTGAGGATATATTGCAGGAATGTGTTTTTGAGTTTGGAGGTCAATGGGATCATTTCTTACCTTTGGCAGAGTTTGCGTACAATAAAAACTATCACTCTAGCATTTAGATTGCACCGTTCGAGGCCCTACATAGTTGCGTTGTCGCTCTCTGATTGGTTTGTTTGAGTCCACAAAGCCTAGACCACATGGTATAGACTTTATTCAAGAGGCTTTGGCACAGGTGAGGGTGATTGAGGATATGTTTTAGACAGCTCAGTGTAGGCACAAGAGTTATGTTGATTTTAGGCGGACAACTCAGTTGGTGAAAGAGTCTTCTTCCTTGTGTTGCCCAGGAAGGGCGTGATAAGATTTGGGATGTGGGGCAAGCTTAACCCCAGGTATATTAGGCCTTTTGAGATCTTCCAGATAGTTGGTGAGGTTGCATATGAGTTGGCTCTACCTTCAATATTCTCATATATCCACCCGGTCTTCTATGTTTCGATGTTGCATCGATATGTTCTTAATGAGTCTCATGTGTTTCAGTATGATGCAGTAGATTTGGATGACCATCTAACCTTCGTGGAGGAGCCCATTGCCATTCTAGCCAGAGATGTGTAGCGGTTGTGTTTGAGATAAATTCCTATAGTTAATGTTCATTGGAGGCATCATCTTGTTAAAGAGGCTACCTAAGAGACCGAACATGATATGCAGAAGCAGTTTTCTGGATTCTTTGATCCTTCAAGTACTTCTCGATTCTTACTTTCATGGATGGAAGTCTTTTTTAGTAGTGGATATTGTGAAGACCTTTAGGTTATTTCTATATTTATGCCTCATATTCATCATTTAGAGTGTTCCTATAGTGACCCTAAGCCAGTTATGACTTGCTGGGACTGAAAGTTTGATCACCAAGCTGTTTGTTTGGTTTTTATGTGAGTTTTGGAGTTTAGAGTTCTTGAACCTTGAACGGTCAGTTTTGATCAAAATTTCAAGAAGATGACCTCAGAATTCAAATTCTGATAATTCCATCAACTCCGAAAGGGTCATTTTAGGCTATTAGCATGATCGACACAACTCCTGAGGCTTTTAGTGTGAGTATTGCCATTAGGTGTTTTAACTTTCAAGTTAAGGCCTAAGTTTGAATTTAGTCAACATTCTGAGTAAACGAGCTCGGATAAAAATTCCATCAGCACGGTTAGCTCTGGAGTATTGAGTTTGGTCTAGAACGACCCTTCGTTTTGATCCCGAGGCATCCGGGCAAATTTTGTGCCCCCTTGTGGATTTTGGATTAAAATGAAGTTTGGGGATGGGACTTAATTTTCGCAGAGATGATCCCATATGAGAATTTTGACTGCTTCATTGAGTCCAGAATATCGAAGTTAGTAGGGCTTCGTATCTCATTTGTGTGCACGGGATTCTGAACCAATTCGAAACGCCCCATCAGAGATTTCAAACTTGCCAAAACTAACTGATATGCATCAGTTGGTGCAGGCCTGGAATGACCTTTGTAATCGCGGGCCCTTGGCCGCGTTCGTGGAGGTTAGGCGACCTGATGGCCGCAATCGCAAGTTTCTGTCCACGTTCACGGGGAGGTATTCGGGGATGTTACATTTTTGGGGGCTGCATTCACGGGTCCCTACCGTGATTGCGGGACCCTGGTTCTTTTTTGGCCACGATCATGGGGTCCTTGTTGGATTTGTGAGGCATGCATTCGCGGAGGATCCTTCGTGTTTGCAAAGAAGAGACCGGCTTGGTCTTAATTAAAGTCCAGTCGTGATGGCAACATTAATTTTAAAGTTCAATTGGTGATTTCTCTCTCGTTTTAGTTTGGATTTGGGTGACTTTTAGTCCCATGCATCCAGAATTATTGAGGCTACATTGGGGAGTGACCGGGAAGTGTTAGTGAACCTCCCTTCAAGGTGAATTTTTGTTTTAAGCTGTTGTTCTTGTTTTTTAGTTGAGTTAAATTATGGAGTTCTTGCATGTTGTTGTTGTTTGTTGTTCCGGGCCCCAAATTGTGTTCAATTTTGGAACACAAGCTCGGGTAATGGTTTAGGACCTCTCAACGGAGTTAATTTCAAAAATTTCGGTGTGGGTCCCACAATTTCTATTTGATTCCGAAATTAGTCCATTTCTATTTTATGTTTTTTTTTGTGTCTAAATGACCGTACTAACATTATGATCCTATTTTTGATAGCGCGGCAGTGTTTAGAGGTCATTCAAAAAGGAAAATCTTCAGCCTTGTGAATTGGAGCGCATGCAGTAGGCTTACAGGTAGGCTACGACTTCCTTCCTAATTAGATTGAGCTTGAATGCGTGAATGCATGATGATTATAGCGAATTAGGGACGGGTACCTAGTAATTCTTATTTCTCTCCTTTGATACCATGTTTTAGGATTGATCGACATTTATTTCAGGCTTAGTACAATGCTAGTTTGGGTTTATAAGTGTTGTTGCATATTAATTGTGTTGTTACTTGTTGTGTTGTCCATATCCGGCCTTAGTCTTGGATAGACTAGTGTTGCCTTAGACTCGCGAGTCTTGTAGTCTTGTTTCATCTCTGGCGTCGTTTTGGATGGAGTAGATACTTGTAAACTGGAATAGCAGACTTGATTCTAATATTATGAGCCTTAGTTTAGGCGATTTCACAGCTTAATAGACTTTATGTCTTCTACCCCTATCTCTACAGCTCAGATGCATTACCAGAGGTTTATGCTTCCGCGACGACTTGAGATTGGATTGTCCTAGGCTTGGAGCCTTCTGTTTATGCTTGTGGGTGAACGTTGTTCCACAGTGACTTACTTCTAATAGTGAGATCCTCTTCAAAGTCGACATGTCCCTTGTCACTCTTGCTAGCTGGGATGGGAATTGACTAGACACTATGATTATTCCAGTTCGAGGCTGATATTTATGGTTTGAGCTCGTTATTTTTTGTTTGAGGCCGATATTTATGTTTCGAGGTCGTTATTTCCTTATTCGAGGCTAATGTTTACGTTTTAAGGCCATTATTTTTTATTTGAGGTTGATGATTACTGTTCAAGGTCGTAACTTCCGATCTGAGGCTGATGATTACGATTCGAGGCCGTTACTTCCAGTCTGAGGCTGATGATTATGGTTCGAGGTTGTTACCTCTGGTTAGAGGCCATCACTTAAGGTTTGAGGCCCAGAGTATACATTTTGGATCTTGATTCGAGGCACTTCACTCTTGTAGTCTTAGCTATTATGTGTACCTATCAGGCTTATGGGATTCCATTCCAATTTTATTTAAACTTGCACATGAGTTTATCTTTTGAGCTTATGGGGTCCAGCTAGGTTAAGTTTAGTTGTACTTAGATGTATTTTCGGTATGCTTGTGTGTTTCCTTTCGTATCCTCTTTGACCTCTGTTTTTGTCTAGATTTTATATTTTCATATTGCTTTTACTTTTCTTGCTCAATAGGCCTATGATACCTATTGAATACCATTGTTTTGATACTCATGTTATACTCTGCATCTTTTTTGTGATGTAGGTCCTAGTACCAGCTAGCAGTGGTGATCGCGTGTGCTATCCTTTGCAGCTTTTGGGAATCGAAGACGAGGGTGAGCACTTGGCGTCTTGGATCAGCCTGTCTCTTTTGTATATATTTTTAGCTAGTATTTTGCCTTTGAGACGGATTTTTGTGGTCCACTTTTGGGACTTGTATTTTCATATTAGACAGCTTTATACTTGTGACTGCCAGGTTGTGGGAGGGATTCTATTGTTTATAGATTTTTGGGCTTGCTTCCATTTCTGTCTCATTTTATTGTTTAGTGTTATTTCTGTCTAGTTCTACCTTTATACTCATTACTTGCCGTTCTGGGTTACGAATTTCCTTACCTACTTGTGGGTATAGTAGTTGTCATCATTACTCGAGGAATCGGGTCGTGCCACAAACGACCTTAGGGTTATCAAAAGAACTTCAAAACTAATACAAGATGTGAGAAAGTTGTGTCCAAATAAAAAATAATTGTTGTTGTAACATCACAAATGAGATGAATTTGGTGGACAAAACTCCACCACACTTTCTGGACCTTAGAGAAGACATCAATTTTAGTGTTGGAATTGCTAAATTACGAAAAATAATTACATGAAGTTTGTTAAGTTTGGAATTAGTCAATACTTATCGAGAAGGATTCAATTTTTTTTGTTTAAATGTCAATTTGCAAGTGAAAAGAATTAATCCCATCGTCCTACGTGGAATACACCACAAATTATAATTGTTCTACAATTAAAAATGAAATTCTTTGCAAAGGAAGTGATCATAGCTATCTTGGAATCAAAATGATGTACAAGCTAATAAGTGTGAACACACATAAAGAAAAAGGAGAAAGAAATGTGTTGGCTCTTTGATTTCGGGTACATCAAGTCTTGTCTCATTTCAATAAATCTACACTTGACAAGATAGTAAGAAATATCTATAGAAATAAATTTTGTTGGTTTCAATTCACACAAAATTTGGATTAAATTCGATTTCAATTGGATTGAATAATTAATTTGAGTTTCACAAATGAATAAATCAATTTTAATAATTTTAAGTTCAAGGTCCATTTCATCTTGAGGCCCAAGCTCATGCCACGTGTTAAGGTGACTTGGCATCCTAGTCAAGTTCAAGACAAACAAGAGGATGTCATGTGTTCAAATGATATAGCAATCATGGTCAAAGTTCATCAACCAATCAAAAACCAACTTTATCACATAGCATATTTGATGACTTACATGAAACAATCACAAAAAGGTAAAAGAGTTCATCCACATTTGGACAGTCTCTCACCTACAACTATAAAAAAGGGATTACATAATTTTTTGAGAAAGTCATCAAGCATTGGAGAAAGCTACAACATCAACTATAGCAAAGAAAAGAGAGCTCCTATTTGTTACCAACAGTGATATTGAACTAAAATTAGCAAAGAAAACAAAGCTCGTATTTGTTGAGAAAAATGATATTGAACTTAAATTAGCAAAGAAAAGAGTTCTCCTTGACTTGAGGGATCCAACCAAGATGACTAGTTAAAGAAAGGATCATGTTATATATTTTAGGAGCTAGTTTAGTTGGTTATGAACAAGTAAGATTTGCTTTAATCAAACTTATAGGAATTAGACCTAAAGAAGGCATCTAGGTTCATTATTGACTAGGTATTAGTGGAAACGTAAAAAAAAATTACATATCAAATTGAATAAAGGGATAATTTTATAGGCCTCCCCTCAAGTTTCGCTCTATCACATTAACCTCCCTCGTGGTTTAAAATATTACAGAAACATCTCTTATTTTGATATTTTTGTAACAACTCTTTTAATCTATTTATTTTTAATATAAATAACTATATTTTGACTAATTTACCCTTTTCATGATAAATTCTTCTAAATAACTAACTTTATCAATATCT
Source organism: Solanum tuberosum (assembly GCF_000226075.1). NCBI lineage: Eukaryota > Viridiplantae > Streptophyta > Magnoliopsida > Solanales > Solanaceae > Solanum > Solanum tuberosum. The sequence continues at coordinate 148,956 of NW_006239484.1, forward strand.
TCTTTAAAGATTCTTCAGAAGTACAAAAAAAATGATTTCCTTTTCTTCCATCGTCCCCCAATACCTTTCTAATCATCATTTGATTCAAAAAATAATATATAGCCCGTTCAATTTTTCTTCCATTGTCCACTAGCATTTCCCTTGTTTTAGAAGAGCAATCATCCAATTTGGAATGATGCTTTATGTATTTTATCTTCCGCGAAGCCGTAAACTGCAATTGTTTTATTGGGGTGTGTGTGCATCTCTTTGCTTTATGAAAATTGTACATAAGCAGCAGACGAATTCAAGTAAGGCATTTTTAATTTCACTCTTTAGTGCATAAGTATCTAATGGATTTCCTTGCCTTTCTTTTATTAGTATGGTTCTTAGAAGAACATGATTTTTCAACTGGAGAAATCATGTTTTATTAAAAGGATATTCATAAAAGTTTAATAGAAAAGAGAAATTAGTCAAAACATAATTATTTACATTATAAATAAATAGATTAAAAGTATTGTTAAAAAAACATCAAAATAAGGAAGCTTTTTGTAACAATGAGAGGAGGTCTATGAAATTTTCATTTGAATAAAAGATAGATCAAAATCATGTTGTTGATTGTAATTTGATGCAGGAAGAAATTACATATTAAATTAAATAAATGATAGATTCAAATCATGTTGTTGATTGTGACTTGAAGTAAGAAGAACGAGCAACGATTAGATGGTAATACTAATACTAGGAGTAGTAGCAATGTCATGTCCATGTGAGTCGTAATGTATTAGAACAATATTTAAATGAAAGTATTAAACATAAACTAGTGAGATGTTGATATTGATATTGATAGTCACAATATAACATAGTTTTGGCAGTTGATTTTAGCACGCTGAACTCTTGTTCGACAATTTGATTACCATTGAAATAGAAATTACAAGAAACTACTAGATAGGCCGATTTATACAATTAGAACAATATGTATTAAAATTCTTAGTTGTAGATAAATTAAAAGGATAAAACTCTGAAAGGAACTCTAATCAAACAAGCTAAACATGGCCTCATCATCACTCTCTTCCTTTGCCTCTTCCTGAAATTAAAATTCACAAAAAAACAACAATCAGAAATTTAACAATAATACAAGGGGAAACAGATGGAGTTATTATACAAAAACCAAATCAAATCGTATTTGAGAGAGAAGCATACCTTTTTCTCGCCAGCAGCAGGTGCTGTTGCAGCATCTTCACCAGTAGCAGGAGCAGCAATGGCAACAACGCTAGTAGAAACAACAGATCCACCCGACCCTCATTCCAAATCGATTTTCATATCAACAATTTTTTATTTCTCTACTTTGGGGGTTTAAAATCTACACTTTGTGGGTAGAAACCATGAAATATGAAAGAGATTCTTGGGAAAAGAGTAAGATAGGGTTAGAAATACATACCCAATGATTATGAAAGAAAAACGCATAAAAAATCACCTCAAATGGATCTTTCTAGCTCTCAAAATGTCAAAAATTCTAAATGGGTTCGAATAGATATTTAACTCATCGATTTGTTGCTAAAACTCATTTTCGTTGCTAAAAGTGTGTACCAACAACCTTTAATAAATCTTTTTGATCCTCAATACTCATCCAAAACTCTATAAACATGAACCAATAGTGTAAATTCATCACAAAACATATTTTGGAACCAATGACATCGTTGGATTTCAATAAAAAGGATTTTTATGACCGTAATATCCCTCGAAACCCATTTAGGCCAAAATTTCAACTTTTTACCTAAATATCCAAATTATAACCTAAGGTCTCGAGACTCTAACCGACCATCCTACTAAACCAAACTCGACTTTCCAGACTCAATGAAATTAATAGAATTCTCATCCGATGCTCGAATGATGAAATGTTAATCATAATCAATCATTTTAATATAACTCAACTCATAAGGCTCAAATCCATCAAAATCTCACCTGATCGCATTGATGACCATACTAACTATTTTTGAAACACATAACAACATGACTATTTTATGTGTAAAAATAGTCATTTTACACATAAAATTAATTTGTCAAAATAATTAAATGAAATATTACATATTTTTACCCTACCTTCTTTCCATTCATAACAGCCTATAAATAATAATGGTCTTTACCTTATGTTGGGGGAGAAAGCAAAAAATAGAGTCCTTGGTGTTGGGAAGATAAATCATTAGAAGTTCTTTACCTATAAATAAATGTCTCATGTTATTAGTGCATGTGATTACTTTCCTACATTAATCTTTAGGTTCCCTTACAATAATAATATCCTGATGGGGACACGAAATCATAATTTATTTAATGCCTTGAGAGACTTTAAATAATGTTTTATCCAGCCACTTAAGAGTTTGGAAAAACCCACGTTGATCATTCAAGGACGACTGATCATAACAGAAAAATATCGTAACGCTTCATACTTTCTCCGTCCTAATTACTCGTTTACTTTGTTTTTTATTATTTTTAATTACTTGTTCATTTTGACAATTCAAGAAATAACAATAAATTTTTTTCTTATTATACCCTCAATTTATTACTTTGAAAAATGTAGAACTTCTTGAAAATCTTAAGTTTTTTATTCACCCATTTTATCATAATTAATAGGGGTAAAATGGTAAACTCATTATATCAATTATTGTTTGGATTTGATCGTTCTTCATTTGAAAACTTCGCATTAAATAGGACTTAGGTAGTGAAATATTTATTTATTACCCATGTTTAATTTGAATAACTAGTATGTTTATTACTCATGTTTAATTTGTATTTACATGAAATTTTAAATAAAAAAGAAATAGACATTAATTAAAATTTTATCGTCTAAAATATATGATATCTATGTGATTATAAATTTCGATAAGTGTATCACTTTTCAAATGTATTAATGGAGGAAATTACTCTCTTCTTCATTTTATATGATGTTATACCATTTGATTTAACATCATATTTATTTATTTAAAATAAATAAATGATCTAAAATAACTTTTTTGATATTTCTATTGTTGAAAATTGTAAAAATAAATTATTTATAATTATAATAAAGATAACACATTTTTTAAAACAAATTTTAAAAAAAAGTCAGCTAAAATGGGAATGGGAGGGAAGTAGTACTATTGGTGCAGACGGTAAGTTTTGTACGAGTGTTGGTGGGTAGGCTAGTAATCCTAGAAAGATAAAGAGAAAGCTATAAATGAAAAGAAGTAGTACAGGGAAATAAAATAGATGTGCCTGTAACATACTCTATTCTTCATTTTGTGATTCATCAAATCACCTTTTTCAGTTTTTTTACAAGATCATTTAATTCACTAAAGACAAAATACAAATAACAATAGCCAGCTAGCTTTTAAGGATTACCACTGTCCGTACATTTACCACGGATATAATACAAATAAGAGTTATGTAAATACTGTATCCCAACATTTCTATTTGTTACTATTTGATTTGGTATATTCAAAAAATAATTATTGATAGGAAAATGTTAAAGATATGACACTTAAGCCTAACTCAACCCCAAAAGTTAGTTCATGAGGGAAGATGATTTGTCCAAGTCCATATAAAGAGATTAATTTCCCATCCCTCTACCGATGTGAGACTTCTTAATACTCCCCCGCACGCCCAAACCTCAACTGGAGCGTGAATACTTCTAAATGGGCCCCCAACATCGGTGAACAACAACTTGGGATGGGTCTGGCTCTGATACCATATAAAAATATGACACCTGGCCTAACTCAACCTCAAAAGCTAACTCATGAGGGGAGGTTTGTCCAAGTCCATATAATGAGACCAAATTCCCATCCCTCTACCGATGTGGGACATCTTAACACTCCCCCGCATGCCCAGACCTCAACGGGGCGTGAACACTACTAAATGGAGGCCCATCATCGGTGAACAACAAATTGGGATGGGTCTGACTCTGATACCATGTTAAGATATGACACCTGGGCCTAACTCAACCCCAAAAGCTAGCTCATGAGGGGAGGTTTGTCCAAGTCCATATAAGGAGACCAATTTCCCATCCCTCTACCGATGTGGGACTTCTAAACAAAATATCCTTTTGGCTAGAAAATTTGGCCAGAATTTCGCCAGAATGGTATTTTACCTATGTTATTTTACTTTTTTGAACATTTTTACCCTTTTAACTTTAATACATTTTAACTAAAAAATGAAAAAAAGATTAGTTTATTTTAAAATAAAAAATAAATTATAAACTTTTTAATTTTCTGGCCAAATTTTCTGGTCATATATGTATCTGATTACATTATTTCTGCTAATTAATATTTAGTATTGGTTCTTGAAAAGTGCTACAAAAAATAGTATTTTAGGCTAAGAGAAAACATGAAAAAAATAGTTATTTTTTTTATATTTCAAAAGTGACAAATAAAAATGAATATCTATTTTAGAAATAAGTAACAACTAAATGTGAACAGATGAAGTGGAGTATTAGTTATGCATATTTTTTTTTTATGTAGAGTTTAATTATATAAAAAATATAATACGTAAATTATTACTTATTGAATATTTAATTTTTTATATATATATTAATATAAATTATAAATAAATAAATAAGTGACCGTCTTTGTCAAACAAATCACCCAAAAAAATTCGCAACTCTTAATATTTTTTGAGGTCCTGTTGATACTAATGGTTTGGCGGAGTAAAGCATGTCAAAAGATAGATTTGATGCCATATTCGTTCCTGATTCTTAAGTCCTCTATGTTATTTTGCTCGCATGACCTTTTTCCTATTATTTTACGGTAATTGACCCGATTAGTTTTGTAGTTGAAAAATCTTTTAATTCTTCTTTAAAATAAATAAATTAATAGTATAATTTTTTAAAAGTACACATGATAAAAATAAGGTTTTAAAAGTAATTGATAGAGGTAAATATAAGGGTGTGTATCGATCGGTTTAGTTCAGTTTTATATGTTATTGGTGTCACACCCCAAACTCAAGGGGCGCAACTGGCACCCAATGCCAAAACTTGGGCCTGAGCCAACCCTGCTGAACCATTCGCTAATAGCACATAGAAGCCACACATAGTTAAGAAAACAAATGAGTATATCTCGGCCTAAAAATAAGCTCTTGCCGGCAAGGCCCTTGTCAACAACTCTATAAAGGTTATAACTACTCCCACAGTTCATATAAAAAAATTGCCAACTAGCACATAAATCCTGTTTGGATTGTCGAGGCCACCATGATATCTAGGAAAATGTAAACGATATATGGGCCGTCATGATCTCTATACATAAGCTAAGAAATGCTATGTAGATGAAAACAATAAACCAAACCATCACCAAACTTCGGCCGACAAACAAATAAGGTCAACATGGACAATAACCTGGTTATACAACCCAAAACACTAGTCTACAAGTCTCTAAGAGTAGTAAATTTTGGTCGGGACAGAGCCTCGATCTGCCCACAAAACTATATACAACAAAGTCCGACAAACCTTTAAAATTTGGCAGCTCCGGAGGAAAGGGGCTAGCCAACCTACTGGAACTCAACCGTGTTGCTGGGGAGGTCTATCTAGTTGTCATTTGGGACCTACAGGGATGAATGCAGCGCCTCCAAGCAATGAACATCAATATGTAATGATATACTGAGTAGCAAAGGCAATAGACTAAATAAGCAAGTATCATAATATACAAAAAGTAATCATGTAAGGAAGTCAAAAATAAGATAAGCATACTAAACTGATACTGAATCTAAACATACAAAAATAATGAAACAACAACCTAACCAAGTCCTCATAAGCTCGGTAGGTACAAACAACAAATAAGACCACCTACCTAGTCCCACATAAGCCTAGAAGGTGCTAAATCAATCTATATACCCCCATCGGTAGCCCCTTGTCTATGTAGGAAGTCACATAGCCCCCTCAGTCAATGAAATAGCCCCGTAGGCACCGCATAGCCCTCTTAGGCAACAACAATCCCATAGGTATTTCACATCCCTCTTACGCATTAATATTGCCATGAAGGCACACATAGTCCTCTTTGGCATCAATATAGCCCCGTAGGCAGCACATAACCCTCCTTGACACCAATATAGCCCCGTAGTCAAGATATAACCCTCTTTGACATTGATACATCCCCGTAGGCAAGACATAACTCTACAACTAACCACAATAGCCCCAAGGGCAATAACAAACAATTCAATAGGCTAAAGGCGAGCAATTTAGCTATAATCAATCTGTACGAGTAGTATCTAAGTCGTTCCCAACATAGGGCCATTATTAACAGATTACGAGTCCTAATAGTGAAGGATTATAACAACTCAATCAGACAACCACTCACAATTATGTCTACGAGTTCACCAACGAAAATAACCCTATTATATCTCTCCTAAGCTTTAAGGGAACACGTTGAATGAAATGAATAACCTTAACATACAATTTTCTTTATAGGTTATGATGAATAATACCTCTGCCCGTATCCCTACAACACTAAAATAGGAGTGTAAACTCAATCAATAATTAAGTACAAGAATTACTACGACAATTCGACAATCGATATGGATTCCTATCGTAAATTACTATCCAAGGCCTAAGGTATCTATAAATCGATAAAAGATGGTTCTTACCTTTCTATATACACGCCCAAAACACTTGAACAAACTTAAGCCATAGAAAACCCCTACTTCCACAACCTTCATGGAGCTACACCGCACAATTCACAATGAAAAATATACCAAAATGATGAGCTCGCGATACAGGGAAATTTTTGTTTAAGAGCCATGAAGATATCATGAACATAAAAGGATGTTTTGAGGAGTATTTCTCTGATTTTTGTGGGTTTCTTACAAGATGGAATGAGAAAAAAATTAAGAAAATGCTATTTGATAAAGTTTCACCGAGCTAGGGGACCCACTAGACACCTCTGCTGCACAATCGGTACAAAAAAGTGAATATCTCTTTGTTCTGATGTCGTATGAACAAATGTTTGTGGCATTGGAAATTAGACTCGTAGACCTTTGATTTGATAGGTTGTGGGCCCTCTAACTTATTTTAAATTGGGAGAAAATCTCCACGACATTCGAACTAAATTTCAAAGAAATCCTTAAAAAGGAACTTGCGATAACTTTAACTAACTTTTATTACTAGTATGTTTCTTCTAGTTTTTCTTATTATCCAACTAGTATGTTTCTTCTTATTTTTCTTAACTTTCTACTAGTATGTTTCTTCCTTAGTTTCTTAGTATGTTTCTTCCTTAGTTTCTTATTATCCATATCAGAGCTATGGATAATAAGAAACTAAGGAAGAAACATACTAAGAAACTAAGGAAGAAACATACTAAGAAACTAAGGAAGAAACATACTAAGAAACTAAGGAAGAAACATACTAAGAAACTAAGGAAGAAACATACTAAGAAACTAAGGAAGAAACATACTAAGAAACTAAGGAAGAAACATACTAAGAAACTAAGGAAGAAACATACTAAGAAACTAAGGAAGAAACATACTAGTAGAAAGTTAAGAAAAATAAGAAGAAA
>NW_006239484.1:159082-159189 GCF_000226075.1 Solanum tuberosum
CATGTAAACAAAAAATAGGAGCAAAAAGAGTAAATAACAAAAAACGAAAGACAACATAATGGATAAAAGGAAGTGAAAAAATTATGCAAAAATTAGAAAATATAAAA
>NW_006239484.1:161338-162891 GCF_000226075.1 Solanum tuberosum
TACAAGCAAACAAGTTAGTGATAAACAACATAAAAATGCTAACTTAAACCAGCTATTTGAAAAACCATTTACCCAAAGAACACCTAGACATATGTCCATGGAACCACAAACATCTACATACGCAGATAGTTTACAAAACCAGAGTGAGAAAAAGACATATAACTACATCACACGAACCTATATTGAAAATATACACAAAATCCAAACATTCTTAAACCTTAAACCCAGATCTACAACCCAAGAAACCAACCAGGATTATTTAACCCAAAAATTACAAGGCTATAATAAACTGATTGCACAACCGAAAACTAATGCTAACTTAGTAAGGACATGTTATAACTATGGACTGTTAAATACAATATATACATATGACGGAGAGGAACTAAGTGGAATACCAGAACTACATAAAAACATTTATTACATATAAGAGAGTTACTAAGGGAAGTTTATTCTATGTAAAATTTTATACGGGAACAACAGATATATTATACGAGGAAATAAAACCTCCAATACAAGTGGTAAAGATAGGACTAACAAAAGATATGATAATACCGGAAGATATCGAGCAGTAACCAGAGATACAAAAAAGTGAGATACCCAGTTTTTATGCCAATAAAAGAATAATTGGTATATCAACCATTATACAAGAGCTAGCAAATAATTATTTAAACGGAAACGCTATATGGAGCTACTATGCAAGAGATCAGTTAATGATTTATTCCAATTTAAGGGAGCTAAGGAAAGCAGATATGGATGAAGTCCAAAGATGGATTTTATCATTACTTAAGCCAGAAGAACGATCTACGACGCGAGCACTAAAAGTAGGATTTATTTCGGCAGAGTTATTAACCAGATATTGCAAGCTAATTGGTCACAAATACCCTGACCACATATGTTCAAAATGCAACGGAGAAGATAACATAATTCCAGATGTCGATTTAGAGTAAAAGAAGACGAAGAAGATAAGATACAAGATGGAAGACAAAATACACGTGAATAGATAGATGTAATATAATGTAATGTAAAGCACTTTGCAGTAAAGTAGGAATAGTATTTTGCAAGGTGTAAAGTAGGAATAGTAAAAATAGTAGGTGGACATTAAAATAAGTAGTAAAAGTCATAAAATAGGTATGGTATGTCATAATGTGTCATAAGGTTAGTCATAAAGTAGTATAGTACGTGGAAGAAAGTAATAAGGTAGATATATATTAGTCATAAAGTAGTATAGTACGTGGAAGATAATAGATGGTTGTAAAATAGCTATAGTAAATCTTCCTTTCCTATATAAAGGAAAATATATGTAAATGAAGAGGCATGCAACGCCTAACATAATAAAATTTTTCATAAAAATCACTTTCTCTCAAGATACTAAATACTTTAAAGTTAATGGATAAATCTGAAATCCAATCAGATATTTCAGACAGCATGGCTAAGCAAGAGGCAAAGGTATATTGTTCAAAAAATATGCAGAACTAATTTCATATATTCCTGAATATCATATATATGATTGAATAAATTTATGTTAGTTATTATGTATTAGAATTATTTGAATC
>NW_006239484.1:163418-193031 GCF_000226075.1 Solanum tuberosum
ATATCATAAATAATATTAAAGAAATATTCAGATTAAAACAACTATCGGAAGAATATTACAATAAATATTATTACATTTTACCATGAATCCAGCACCCCCAAAAAATAATATTAAAAAGATATCAAGATTAAGACACTTAGCAAAAGAATATTATAATATAATCTTTAAAATAAAATACTCACCTACCACATTACCACTTCCATGAATTCCTCAACTACCAGTTCTGCTAAATTCGCTTAACTTCAAAAATTAAGATACGACCCATGAGAACATAAAATATGACATACCACATCATTATTAATTTATAAATCACTCTTTGTCTTGCCACAGAGATATGAGTTAAGTTAGAGTTTTGGTAAGTCGGAGTGTTACGTCCTCCCCCCTTAGAAACATTCGTCCTCGAATAAAAAATCTAAGTCACACAGTTAGTCCTTAGTAGTTGCCAAAAGTTTGGCAAAGTATCCTGTATAACCGTAAATATCCAAGAACCTAAAACGCAGAGGATTCCAACCTAAGAGCCCCATAGGACAATACACATAGGTAAGCGCCATAGCTCCGCAATAATAGTACAAGCAAAATACAACAACAACAACAACAACAATAATAAGCAACAATAAAAAGACCAAATAGGTATCCTACTTCACTGTACTAATCTAAACTGATTTTGTCACCACCCTGGGATCTAAACCAACTGAGGATATTTGGATCTCATGCCATCCTCATCTTACCTGGTCACCTTCTCCCTATTCTTGTTTCTCCACAATACTTTAACAAAAGCCACACCTTCAGTCTTCAACCTTCGGACATGCCGATCTAATATTGCAACTGGAGTTTCCTTATAGGACAACTCCTTTGTGATCTGAATATCCTCAACTGGATAACCCGAGAAGGGTATCCTATGAATAGATTCTAGACTCGAAGGCAACTCTAACTCATAAGCCACTCGTCATACCCTATGAAAGATCTGGTATGGCCTTATGAATCTTGGGCTAAGCTTGCCCTTCTTGCAAAATTTCATAACACCCTTCATAGGTAAGACTTTTAAGAATATTTAGTCATTGACACAGAACTGTAAATCTCTTTGTCGCGTATTTGAGTATGACTTTTGGCGGCTTTGAGTAGTTAATAACCATTCTCAAATGAGCTTAACTTGCTCCATTGTCTATTGTACCAGGTTGGGTCCAACCAACTCTGACTCACCTACCTCAAACCATCTAATAGGGGATATGCATTTCTGACCATACAAAGACTCATAAGGTGCCATCGTGATGCTCGAATGATAATTGTTGTTATATGTAAACTCAATAAGAGGTAAGTGGTCATCCCAACTTCCCTTGAAGTCTATCATGCACGCTCATAACATGTCTTCAAGCATTAAAATTGTGCGCTCAGCTTGGCCATCTGTTTGAGGATGAAATGTTGTACTGAGATTAACTTGTGTCCGCAGTCTTTTCTGGAAAGAATTCCAGAAGTTAGAGGTAAATTATGCCCCTCTATCAAAGATAATTGTTACTAGATGCTGTGCAGTCTAACAATCTCTCGAATATAAAGCCATGCATAGTCTTTAGTTGTGAAAGTACTCTTTACCGATAAGAAGTGGGCTGATTTTGTTAGGATATCAACAATTATCAAAATAGAGTCAAACTTAGGCCACGATCGAGGTAAACTAGTAATAAAATCCATATTAATTGCCTCCCACTTCCATACAAGAATGAATATCTCTTGGACCAGCCCAATAGACTTCTGGTGCTCAACCTTCACCCGTTGGCAGTTAGGACAGTGTGCCACAAACTCACCAATGTCCCTCTTCATATCGTGCCACCAATAGATCTCTTTAATATCATGGTACATCTTCATCGAACCTGGGTGAATAGAATAACGGGAATAATATGCCTTTACCATAATCTGCTGTCGAAGCCGTACAACATTTGGAATACACAATCGACCTCTATATCTGAGGACTCCATCTCCTTCTATATCAAAGGCTAAAGACTCTTTATCTCGAGCTTGCCTCTGAGCTTCTCTAAGTAGGGATCCTCGTGTTGTCGTGCCTTCACTTCCATGATTAAAGATGATACAACTGGATTATGAATTTTGACCCCACTATCACTTGCATCTAATAATATGATTCTCAAGCTGGCTAATTGATGAAGTTCTCGGGCTGATTCACGCCTATCAACACCTAATAGGATAAACTACCTATTGTTGAGGGCATCGACTACCACATTTGCCTTCTTGGATGATATAAAATATCTATGTCATAGTCTTTCAGTAACTCAAGCTATTGACGCTGTCGCAGATGCAATTCCTTCCATCTAAAGATATACTAAAGGCTCTTATGATTTGTAAAAATGTCAACATGAACTCCATATAGATAGTGTCTCCAAATCTACAATGCATGTACAACTGCAACCAACTCTAAATAGTGAGTTGGGTAGTTCTTCTCATGCTTCCTCAACTGCCTTGAAGCGTATGCAATCGCTTTACCATGTTGCATCAAAACACATTCTAACACAATACTTGAAGCATCGCAGTACACTGCATAGACATCTGAACCCTCTATCAAGACTAGGAATGGTGCTGATGTAAACCTGTCCTTCAGCTTCTCGAACGTATGCTAGCAGGCCTCAGTCCACTGAAACTTAATTACTTTCTGAGTTAGCTGTGTTAGTGGTGCTAAAAGTGAAGAAAACCCCTCTACAAACATTTTGTAGTACCCAGCTAACCCTAAGAAACCACAAACCTGTGATGGAGTTGTGGGTCTAGGACAAGTCTTCACGATCTCAATCTTATGTGTATCAACCATAATTCCCGCATCTGATACAATATGGCCTAATAAAGGCATATAGGTCAACCAGAACTCACACTTAGAGAACTTTGCGTAAAGTTCCCGCTCTCAAAGAACCTGAAGGACTGCTCACAAATGATCTACCTGCTCAACTTTTAAACGTGAATACACCAAAATATCATCAATAAATACAATCACAAACATGTCCAGAGAAGGCCTGAATATGCTATTATTCAAGTCCATAAACACTACTGGGGTATTGTTCAATCCAAAAGACATCACCAAAAACTCAAAATGTCCATAACTGGTTCTAATAGCTATCTTCAGAATATCTTTCTCCCAAACTTGTACCTGATGGTACCCTAATCTCAAGTCAATCTTTGAGAAGTACTTATCACCTTGTAGCTGATCAAACAAGTCATCGATCCTCGGAAGAGGATACTTATTCTTTATCGTTGCCTTTTTCAGTTGTCGATAATTGATGCACATCCTTAGTGAACCATCTTTCTTTCTCATAAATAATACTGGTGCACATAAAGACTTTTTCCATCAAATCTTTCAAGTGATCCTTCAATTCATTTATCTTAGTAGGATCCATTCTATAATGAGGGATAGATATGGGTTGTGTACCTGGTAGCATATCGATAGCAAAATCAATTTCCCATTCTGGCGGGATACTAGGAAACTCATCTGGAAATACATCCGAAAACTCATTAACCACCAGAATAGACTAGATAATTGGTGGTTCTACATCCATATCCCCAAAGTCAAACAAGATGATAAATACAACCCTTTGGGGTCATTTGGTAGAGTGTATTGGAGAAATAATGCTTGCGTTAACTTGATGTATTATTAGTACCTGGTTTGGTACACTTTTCTAACCTATGCATAACTAATGATTGTATTAGTAATACACTCTATTGCGTATTGAAGAGTGTATTACTAATACCATGTATTTCTATGCATTAGTAATGCAATGGGTTCTAATGCATGCATTAACATTATTAAAAACATAATTGCCCTCAAAAACTTTTTTTACATCCTTTCCACTATATTTGTGGAGGATATTTTTGTAAACAAATATTTTTTCTAAAACAATTATGTAATGCATAATATTTTTAGTACACCAAACCAAACATTACATAATTTTTTTTCATCATAACTAATGCAAGCATAACTAATACAAGCATTACTAATGCAAACTTGACTAATACACTATATATTGCGTTATTCTTATACACTCTACCAAATGACCCTACTTAATCATCCTCATTGCCTTAAGATAAAAAATGAACCTACCTTTTGGTACTGCCATATTACCGTTCCATTCTCGCACTACTTCTCTTGGAAAATTAAATCTAACAGTCTTTGTCCAGCACTCAACATTAGCAAAGCAAGAAGCTAGCCAGTCCATACCCATAATGATGTCGAAATCGACCATATCTAACTCTAATAGTTCTACAGAGGTATGATGATCGATAATTTATATTGTGCATCCTTGTAGACTCTCTTAGCAATAATAGACTCACCAATAAGTGTAGACATAATAAAGGGTCGATGTATTGACTCTGATGCTATACAAAACTTCCTTGGAATAAATGGAGTAACATAGGACAAGGTAGAGCCTGGATGTATCAAAGCATAAACACAGTGAGAACAAACTATCAGTGTACCTGTCACAAAATCGGGTGATGACTCTCAGTCATGTCGGTCAGCTAGTGCATATGCACGATTTTTGGACACTACAAGAACTAGATACTTCCCCTCTACCTCTGTCTCTACCTATTGAAGTCTGAGGTGCACGCCCCGTGGAATGTGCCGATCAGGAAGAACCTGCTACTGACCTAGTCGGTTGACCCATACCACTCTAACCTATGGTTGGGTAGTTCCTCCACATATGCCCCTCCCACCCACAAGAATAACAACCTGCGTAACCCTGTCTACATCTCCAAAAATGCATCTTACTGCATGTAGCACAATGAGGTGGGGCTGACCTGGCCTGGCTTGCACTTATCTGTTGTTGAGAGCTAATGATCGTGAACCCTTACCTAGACATGACTTTCCACTACGATCAAGCTTGGAACTACTGTAGTGGAGGTCTGGGTGACCTACTAGTATATCAAGGTTTGGGACCACTATGAAACTCTCCATGTGAACTAGCGGGACTAGCCCTCTTTCTGCTGCTCTCTTTCGACCTTCTCCCTCATTTACTCCTAATGCCGACACTCTTCTATGCTTTGTGCAAAGACCTAAATTCGCGAAATATCCATATTATCATTTATGGCAGTGGTAGTTCAAGAATCAATATACTCTAAATCATGCCCTCATTCAGATGTTTGCACTATGTCATGCATCGTATCAACAAATGATGGTGCATACCTAGACAATGAATCAAATCTCAGGTCATACTCTTGAAAACTCATGCTTATCTATCAGAGGTTCAGGAACTGATCTAACCATCCTGAATCTCTCAAGGTAGATATTGATCTATGAAAACTTCAGTAAAGCTATCCCAAGAGGGTGGAGGTGAATCCCAAATTGTCATGAATAATGACCAAATAGTGCATAAAATAGATGAATTACAACTATTCAATTATACTTTATTAATTAGTGTTGGTGTTGAGAAGGAGTACAAAAGTGAGAATGTTGTAAATGATGTTGCTTTGGAGTGGAGCCTTCTTGTACCTTATTCAAAATATTTTTCTACATTATTCTTAGATGGCGACATGAAATTCGAGTCATCTGAAATAATGGAGAAGTGTCTAGATAAGAAACAAGAGCCCTACATCCTAAAGTTTTCTAGCCCACGTAGACAAAATGGCATTCCTCACATAAGGTCCAACAAGTGTAAGATGCAACATCCATTACTTGGTTTCTTTATGTTTTTACCACCGACCCTTGAGTGAAACACAAAAATTGATGTAAACCTAAGGGTGAAATTCATAATTGAAACGTGAAAAGTAAAGTAGTGAACTTAGTTGTGTCGTGCCACGACGTTAAATCAGGTACTTATTGGGAGGCAACCCAATTGGTAGTGTTGCTTCTTATATTTTTTTTCTTTCTTAGTGTCACTTTCCTTCGTATTATTTTTGAATATTAGGGGAAGTCTGATTACCTAAGATTTGAAGCAAAGGATCACGTTTCAACTTAAGTGTGGTGTGCGTATGACCCTCGATGGAAATTGAGAGAACATGCTATTAGCTAGGGTTAGAGGCCTCAAAGAGTTCTTTATTTCACTGTTACCGTATGTCTTGAATTGTTGCACTGGGGACAGATGTTTTAAGTGTAGGGTGAGAGAATGAATTCCTAGTTTTACTGTTTTATAGAGTCTTTTATTTTAGGATGGGTTCCTCAACTTTTGTTTTTGATTTTTTTCTTGAGGATAGTCCCTTTGAACCAAGTATTACTTTTTAGGAACAATTTTAATTTTAATTTTAAATTTTGGAGAGAAAAGAAAAGGCCTTTCGGAGTTGTGTGATACTTGATATTTAGGCTTAATATTGAGTAGTACTTTCTTTTGAATGCTTGATTGCTAAGAAAATTACAAACTCTTTGACACCTAGGCTCATAGTTGTGACTTTGTAAATAGCTTATTCTATTTTATCGTTTGTTATGACCCTGTCTCTCTTAGAAGTAGAATTGATCCATCTTGATTGATACTGATAATGCTCAACTACACTTCATCCAATTCTAAGTGTAGGCGGTCGCTAACAAGTATAAACTCAACTAAGAGTTGGGGTCGATCCCACTAGGAGTGATACAATAGATAATTTGATTAAGAAGTAAAATTGTGTCCTAATCATTTGTAGAAGTAAAGGTTTTACAACATTAAAGTAAATCACAAGGTTTCAACAATTAATATCAAATGGGTAGTAAACTAATAGAGATTGGACCTTAGGGGTGTGATAAGTTGAATGTTAATTTCGCGTAATGGGTGATTACTAGTTACTAATAGGTGTTTAATCTTAACGGTTAGGCTAGGTTTTGAGTGCAATAGCCATTTCTCAATCGACTATTGCATTTCAAGTGAGTTCTTTCGAACCTCAATGAGCAAAACACAACCAAACAACCCAAATCCTTAATTAATCCACTCTTTCAAGCTGGATTTGTAAAGACGCAACCAAACCCACTTTATCAAGATAGATTCTTAAAGATGCAATCAATACAACTATCAATCAATAATCTGATTCTAATACCTCTTTATCAAGCAAGAATAGAGAACTAAGCTAGAATTGCATTGCAACTACAATTCCTCAATTAAAGCATGAACAATTGATTGAACACACTTCAAAATAACAATAAAATCAGTAACTAACAACACCCTTTAGCTAATTAATGCATTCAACTACATATTCACACCCCAAGGAAAGAGGTTTTAGCCAAGCACAACAAAAAACAAGGAATTGTTACCAACAAAGTTTTCCATCAAATTTGCTAACGATCTGCAATTCCCAAATGCTAAACTTTAAGCTAAAAATCTCACAATCTCTACTTAAAAAAATGTAAATACAGCATTTTAGAATGTAAAAACCCAGAAATAGGGAACTCTTTCACTTCTTTTAAAAATTGCATTTGTACGTTCCCAGAATTTCAGCATGGAGTCAACTCGGCGAAGTAGGTCAGGTTCGCTGACCAGTTCGGTGATGTGCCGAGTTTCTCCTTTTCTTACCTTTTTGGAGTGGCTTTTTCATCAAATCTTTCTGTAACTTACAGCGAGCCAGATCGCCATCGCTGATCTCTTTGGCGTGTCACCCAATCACTTGTCTGCTTGCCAAGTTGGGCTTGTCCATGGCTTGGCATGCTGGAACTTTAGGCGAGCTGAAGGTCCACTCGGCGACTCGCCGAGTGGCTTTGGCGAGTACCAGCTTTGCTTTTCTTTAACTTTTTTAGCTTTTTCGCTCCTATTTGCCTTGTAATGTCCTTACCTTACTCTTTAGCCTTCATTTCTACATATTAACATTTTAACATCAGTTATGAGCATAAAATAGGCATTGAGGACACTAAATCCTTGAATAATAAGCCCTAAATGAGTCAAAATCTCTGACTCATTAACACCCCTCAACTTAAACTTTTGCTTGTCCTTAAGTAAAAAACCAAATCAATCAGGCCAACAGGGATGTCTAAGAATAGTGCCACTTGAGAATCAACATGAATGCACACGAGGTTCAATCTACTCATGCAATGTTCAATTGTGCACTAAAAGTTTAAACCATGACTAGCCATCATCAAATAGGGGTCAAGCTCACAATGCTCACTTCAAATGAAAATTCAAGCTCAACAAGAGTATTCGAATGCCCTCACATTAAGAATGATTCTATGCTCTCACAAAACCCATCAAAGATTATAATTTAAGGAATCAAAATCAACTCTCACTCGCTCAATGACAAACACATGCATGATTCTACCCATAGGCTTGCCCGTATTATCCAATCAACATCTCATTCGGCTTATGAAAGATCACCAAGGTATTTTAAGTCTTGTAACTAGGCTGAGGGTAAAGGTATGGTCATTTTGTCTTAGTGACTTCTACCTTCATGAAGCATGTATTAAATTTCACTTCTTCTCCTTTTCTTTCACTCTTTTCATCTTTGCAACCCACCATTGGTGTATTCAAACACAAAAACTCTTGAATGGTTCATCAGATATCCCTTTTAGTTCCACCAATGCACAAATTATGCAAATTTATTTTCAATATTTTTCTCTTGCTTTTCTTTCTTTCTCTCTCACTCTTTTTAATGGAGGGGTTCTGTAACACCACAGATTCTAGTAGGCTAGACTAGGCTAAGAGTGAAGGGGGAGAGGGGTAACTAGCCATGAAAGAGGGCAAGGGCCTAAAATACCTTGGGAAGGGTGAAGGAATTTTTTTTTTCCCTTGGTCCATTTGGCGAGGGGCAGTTCCATCGCCAAAGTGACTTGGCGATTGGCCAAGTGGAGTCACCATCGCCCAGTGGGCTATCCCCCTTGGTCTAGCTGCTGGAAACTTGGGTGAGACAGGTCACGGCTCGCCAGTTGGGTTGGCGCATCGCCAAAGGGACCTCCCACATCGCCAACTTGGTTTGCTCCTCGGGGTGAGCTGCTGTAATTTTAGGCGAGCCAAGGGTCCACTTGGTGAGTCGCCGAGTGCCCTTGGCGAACCTCAACGTGCAGCAACCCTAGGAGTAAGTTAGGGTCTTTAATGTCATTTCATATTTTTCCTAATTTGAAGCTAAATAATTTTATTCCTTAATTAGTAAAGCATATAAGCTTTTTATGATTTAGAATTTGAAGTTAATGATTGGGTCTATTTGAAATATCACCCATGAAGGGTGTGATGAGATTCGGCAAGAAAGGGAAACTTAGTCCCCGGTATGTAGACTCATCTGTGTTTCCAACTACTTAATGGATACCGAGTGTGATGTGATTGCTTTGTTAAGGGAAGAGACGTCGTCTTTCATTTCTTTTAGCACTTGTCCGGTCCTTCCACTTTGTTCAAAATACGAGCAAACTTATCCTCAGTTTGGAAATTTCCAAGATCAACACTTGGTTCTTTCGTCTTTTGACGTTAGTGAGGAGGCACTTAACGATCTTTGTTCCCATATCTATATCTCCAGTTCGTGCCACAGTAACGCCATTCACGCTCTCGATCTCTCCAACCATCATCACACTCTCTATTCCAACCTTGGTTTCCACCCAATCTTCGATAGCTCGGACGGGAACCTCCTGCTTGGTTCGATAAGAAATTTACTTCTTCAAAATGCATGGATGTAATTCATCTATGTAATGCACCCCATGCAATCAGAGATAATTGAGAAGGGAACCCCATGCAACCTTACAAATTCCTAAATATAAAGCTTGGCATAATCTTCTGATGAGAATGAAGTCTTAATGAAGTAAGTGAGCCAATTTTGTCATTCGGTCCACAATAACCCCAATTGAATTAAACTATCAACGGTGCGGGATAAACCCATAATGAAGCCCACATTCAAATCTTCTCACTTACATGTAGGAATACTAATGTCTTGAGCCAAACCACGAAATTTCTGTTTCTCAACTTTCACTTGTTGACAATTTAGACATTTAGCCAAAAAATTTACAATATCCTTCTTCATCCCATTCCAGCAATATAATTCCGGCAAATCACGGTACATATTGGTAGTTCCTGGGTGAATAGAATACCGAGAACTGTGAGCTTATGTTAGAATCTAATTTCTCAACTCATTGACATTTGGAACACATAGCCAACCTTGATATCGAAGGACACCTCTCCCTTGGGAGAAAGCCTCAATAACATATTTGGAAACCGACTTATTTAATTCAACTAGCACCAGATCAAGATCTTGCTTAGCCTTCACATTGGGTACAAAATATGATTCAGAACTATTATGAACAACTATACCACATTCATTTGAATCAACCAAGTGAACACCCAATCAGGCCTATCTAGGAACATCATGAACTAACTCATTATCGTCCTCAACATGCACCACTCCCCATCGATAGTCGACAAAGAGCATCCACCACCACATTCACCTTTTTGGGGTGATATAGGACACACGTCGTAATCCTTCAACAACTCAAGCCATCTCATTTGACAAAGATTCAAATTCTTTTGAGTGACCACATATTTCAAGCTTTTGTAGTCACTAAACACATCTATATGAACATCATATAGGTAATGCCTCCAAATCTTTAGAGAAAACACCATCGCCGCTAACTCCAAATCATAGGTCGAATAATTCTTCTCGTGCACTTTCAACTGTCTTGAAGCATAAGTAATGGCTTTCCCATGTTGCATCAAAACACAACCAAGATCAATCTGTGAAGCATTACAACAAACAAAAAAAACTATCTGATCTTCCAGTAATGTCAAAATAGGGGCCGAAGTGAGTCTATCCTTTAACTCTTGGAAACCCTTCTCACAAGCTTCCAACCATAGGATTTTCACTTTCGTTTGAGTCAAGGTCGTCAAAGGTGAAGCAATAGATGAAAATCCTTCCACAAACCTTCTATTGTAATCGGCCAAACCCAAAAAACCCTTTATTGAGAAGCAGACAAAGATCTAGGCCAACTCTTAACCACCTTAGTTTTCTTAGGATCGACTTGGATACCTTCACCTAAGACAATATGTCAAAGGAAAGAAATGGACCTCTATCAAAACTCACATTTGCTAAACATAGCATATAGCTCATGATACTTGAGAATATGAAAAACAATTCTCAAATGCTCAGCGTGCTCATCCTCGTTCGTGAGTAAATTAAAATATCATTAATAAACATAATCACAAACATATCAAGATATTATTTAAAGACCATATTCATCCAATCCATAAACGCCGCCAGGGCATTAGTCAAACCAAAAGGCATCACTAAAAACTCATAATCACCATATCAAGTTTGAAACACCATATTCAGAATACCACTCTCTTTCACCTTCAATTGGTGATAACCCGACCAAAGGTCGACCTTAGAAAAGTAACTTGCTCCCTAGAGTTGATCAAATAAATCATCTATCCTTGGAATATGATACTTATTCTTCATGGTAACCTTATTTAACTAGCGATAGTCAATGCGCATTTGGAGAGAACATCTCTCTTTTGAACAAACAACACGAGAGCACCCCATGATGAAATATTCGGTCTAATGAAATCCTTATCCAACAAATATTTCGATTGATCCTTTAGCTCATTAAGTTCTGTTGAGGTTATATGATAAGGACGAATATTAGGATCCTTTAGCTCGTTAAGTTCTGTTGAGGTAATAAGATAAGGACGAATACCAAAGTATATTTCTCTTTCAGGAGGAATATTAGGAAGATCATCATGTAACACTTCTGGAATCTCATTCACATTTGAGACTTGAATCAAGAGTAGGGGTTTCAACATTTGTATCCCTTATCCGATTAAGATGATAAATGCAACCATGAGAATTTTCCTAGATTTTAGGCAAAATATGAACTGACCTTAAAAGCATAATTTCTACCTTCCCATGACATGATAGGTTTGTTCAGAACCTTGAATGTGACCAATCAGGTCCTATAATATATGGAAGCATAATATGCATGAAGCCAATCTATCCTAAGAAGAACTTCAAAATCTAACATATCAAGATCTACAAGATCAACATGAGTGACTCTATGAGAAACCAAAGTATGGTGATTTCTATAAACTCTCTTAGCCAGAATACAATCAACAATGTGAGTAGAGACATGAAAGGGATCAAAAAGGATTTTGTGACCAACATCAAATCTCATGGCCATTATGAGTTGGGGATTTTGACTCATTTAGGGCTTATTGTTCAAGTATTTAGTATCCTCAATGCCTATTTTATGCTCATAAGTAATGTTAAAATATTGTTATGCAGAAATGAAGGCTAAAGAATAAGGCAAGGACATTACAAGGCAAATAGGAGCTAAAAAGCTAAAATAAAGTTAAAGGAAAGCAAAGCTGGTACTCACCAAAGCCACTCGGCGAGTCACCGAGTGGACCTTCAGCTTGCCTAAATTTCCAGCATGCTAGCCATGGACAAACCTAACCTGGCAAGAAGACAAGCGATTCAGAACATGCCGAAGAAATCGACGATGGCGATCAGGCTTGTCGAAAGTTATGAAAATATTTGATGAAAAAGACACGGCAAAAAGTTGAGAAAAGGATCAACTTGGCACATAGCCGAACTGGTCGGCAAACCAGACTTACTTCGCCGAGTTGACTGCGTGCTAAAATTCTGGAAACGTATAAATGCAATATTTAAAAGAAGAGAAGGAGTTCCCACATTGCTTACTTCTGGATTTCTGAGTTTTTACATTCTACAACACTGTATTTACAGTTTTGAGAAGAGATTTAGAGATTGTGAGAATTTTAGCTTAAAATCTAGTATTTGGGAATTGCAGATCGTTAGAAAATAAGATGGAAAACTTTGTTGGTAATAATTTCTTGTTTTTCGCTATGCTCTGGCTAAAACCCCTTTCCTTGGGGGTGTGATTATGTAGTTGAATGCATTAATTAGCTAATAGTTGTTGTTAGTTATTGATTTTATTGTTGTTTTGAAGAGGGGTCAATCAATTGTTCATGATTTAATTGAGGAAATGTACTTGCAAATACAATTCTATCTTAGTTCTCTATTCTTGCTTGATAAAGAGGTATTATAATCGTATTATTGATTGATGGTTGTATTGATTGCATCTTTAAATATAGCTTGATAAAGTGGGTTTGATTGCGACTTTACAAATCCAGCTTGAAATAGTGGATTAATTAAGAATTTGGGTTGTTTGGTTGTGTTTCACTCGTTGAGGTTCAAAAGAACTCACTTGAACTGCAGTAGTTGATCTAGAAATGACTATTGCACTCAAACCTAGCCTACCCACTGAGATTAAACACTTATAAGTAGCTAGTAATCACCCATTACGCAAAATTAGAATTAAACTTATCATACTCCTAAGGTCCAATCTCTATTTGTTTACTACCCGTGTTAGCTTTCGTAATTTAGTTACCTAGATCCCCTCATTGGATGTTAATTTTTGAAACCTTGTGATTTACTTTAATGTTGTGAAACCTTTACTTCTACAAATTATTAGGACACAATTTTACTTCTTAATCGAATTATCTGCTAAATCACTCCATGTGGGATTGACCCTCACTCTCAGTTGAGTTTATACTTGTTAGGAACCGCCTACACTTAGAATTTGATGAAGTTTAGTTTAGCGTTATCAAGAATTAGTGACGCTATGTTGATATCTATCCTCTTGGTTGTTTTTGTTTTGTTTTGTTTTATTTCGTTGACTGTCGGATGTTTCGTTGTTGTTTTTATTTATTTTATAAGTGTTTGGATATGAATCGTCTTCTTGTGTTGTTTGAAAGGAAATAATGTTGGATGGATGTTGTCGATGTTCTCTTACACATACGAGTTTTAGTTGCGATCAATACCGATGACTTGAATAGTGCTCTTGATTGAACAATATGTTTGTGCAAGTCCAATTAGGCAAATTTGAGTTGCATAAGTCATGTGTGAACTCTTAGCCTCTCATTGTGACTAGCCGATTGTCGAAGTGAGTCTTGTAATGATTGTTGCACGCGAGATTAACTTGTAGAGTCATGATCGATAACTATGTTGAATGTCTTGTGTGGTGAGATTTTCTTGAAATATGTGCTTGGTGATACCTAGAACTTTCTCTGTTGGTCCAATTTACTAGCATTGGTGATTGATAAAAACGATCTTAGGCACAAATTTTTATGAGTGAACCAACTTGTTATTATACCTCTTTGTGACCACCTTGTGAAAGTGTGAACCTAGCTAGGCACCATTTGAGTCTAACCTTTTCTTTGGATGAAACATGAACCATTTGGCCCTTTCCGCCCCACCTAAAACCTTCATAAAACCTTAGTCTGTTTGAATAGCCAACTTAGGCCAAAAGTCTAAGTTAGGGGTGTGGTAAAAATAAGGAATTAAATTGAGCAAGAAGTTTGTGAAATTCACCCTTCAAGACTTGTGTTGAAAAAGAGGAAAAAAATGGAACCCCTCCATATAAAAAAAGAGACTGAGAAAGAAATAAAAGCAAGAGAAAAAGATTGAAAAAGAAATTTTCACAATTTGTGCATTGGTGGAAAGAAAAAGGGTATATACTGAGCCATTCAAGAGTTTTTCTGTTTGAATACCCCAACGGTGGGTTGTGAAGATGAAAAGATTGAAAGAAAATGAGAAGAAGTGAAATTCAATCCATGCTTCATGAAGGTAGAAGTCACTAAGCCAAAATGATCATATCTTATACCCTTAGCCCAGTTACAAGCCTTGAAAGACCTTGGTGATCTTGCATAAGCCGAATGAGATGTTGATCGGAAAATATGGGCAAGCCTGTGGGTAAAATCATGAATGTGTTTGTCATTGAGAGTATGAGAGTTGATTTTGATTCCTTAAATTATAATCTTTGATGTGATTTCTGAGAGCATGGAATCATTCTTGATGTGAGGGCATTCAAATACTCTTGTTGAGTTGAATTTGCATTTGAAGTGAGCATTGTGAGCTTGACCTCTATTTGATAATGGCTAGTCATAGTTTAAAACTCTTAGTGCACAATTGAACATTGCATGAGTAAATTGAACCTCGTATGCATTCATGTTGAGTCTCAAGTATCACTATTTGCAAACATCCCTGTTGGCCTGATTGATATGGTGTATTACTTGAGGACAAGCAAAAGTTTATGTTGGGGGTGTTGATGAGTCGGGGATTTCGACTCATTTAGGTCTTATTATTCAATGATTTAGTGTCCTCAATACCTATTTTATGCTCATAAAAGATGTTAAAATGTTGATATGCAGTAATGAATTCTAAAGAGTAAGGCAAGGACATTACAAGGCAAATAGGAGCGAAAAAACTGAAAAAAGTTGAAGGAAAGCAAAGCTGGTACTCGCCAAAGACACTCGGCAAGCAGACAAGCTATTCGGCGACACGCCGAAGAGATCGACGATAACGATCTGGCTCGCCAAAAGTTAGAGAAAGATTTGATGAAAAAGCCACACCAAAAAGGCGAGAAGAGGAGCAACTTGATGCATCTCCGAACTGGTCGTCAAACCCGACTTATTTCATCGAGTTGACTGCGTGCTTAGATTCAGGAAACGTATAAATGCAATTTTAAAAGAAGAAAAGGAGTTCACACATTGTTTACTTCTAGGTTTCCGAGTTTTTACATTCTAGAACATTGTATTTACATTTTTTACTAAAGATTTAGAGATTGTGAGATTTTAGCATAAAATTCTGTATTTGGGAATTGCAGATCGTTAGCAAATCAAAGGGAAAACTTCGTTGCTGTTGACATCCCTTTGAGAGGGCGCAACGTCGCGGTGACTGAAAAATTAATAATTAATTAATTTTTAAAAAAGAGTTAAAAGAATTTTAAAAGGGGTAAAAAGGTTAGAAAAAATAGGAAACCAATTAATTAATTAACTTTAAAAAATGTCTACGAAACCAATAGATTCTAGGTAAGGGGTTCAAGTTATTCCGAAGGAAAGGTGTTAGGCATCCTTCGAAATTCACAAATGTGGGTTCCGACTGAGTTCATTTTTTCAAATTGAGGAGGAGATAAAAACAAATATACAAGTATAATAAACATGTTATACACACAAACAATAAAATAAACCAATAATGTAAGAAACGACCTAAGGTTTGCCTAACATCGATATATACAAGATAATGAATAAAGAATATATCGAACTTCATTCGAATATCTACAATGGGAAGCAACTCCGTGTACCTGTAAAGACACTCAGTAAAAGTGTTAGTAATGAATAAATATGAATAAATCAAATAATAACTTAAAAATAAAAACCCGTCTTATTAACATGGGAGGCCTTGAAAATCGACGGTAATTTTTTTCATTGGCCAATTTTTAATATGAACTTAAACTAAATTTCCGTCTTTTAACGTTGAGGAGGCCTCAAAAATTGATGCAGAAATTTTTTCATTGGCCAATTTAACTTCTAACGTTTTCGATAATATCCCAATAAAATAAAATAGTCCAAAACAACATTACTTTAACAATTACCAAAATGAGTAAATTACCAAAAAATATTATTCAATACTGCCTCAAACAAAGCAATTAAGACTAGCGCAGTAATAAAAATAAATAAAATATATATGTAAAAGAAGATGAAACAAATAAATATTAATAACAATCAAAACCTAACAATATAAAATAATAAGAAAGGAGATCAATCAACTTTATCCGAAACACCAATGCCAAAATAGTGAGAGAAAATCATTTATGCATAAGTATTAATTCACAATACAATAAATAATGATTAAAAAAAATAACAAACAATACTCAAAATAGAGAAAATCTGCAGGAAACACAAATAATGAAATATGAGTAATGTAACAAAAGAACTAAACAAGGAAACAAATTCAAATTACAATGGAAAAACTAACAATAACAAAAAAAAATAAAAATTAATGAAAACAAACACAAACACCATAAATCCATAACCATCTTAAACAAAACATAAATTATAAGGAAACAAACACACAAATATTAATAAAAAAAGTAAAATCAACGAGATTCAACCCAACTATGTGAAAATAATAACAATCAATATCAAAACAAGAACAAGACAGTGATGAAATACGGGTTACCAAAGTATTATTTTCTGGTAAGATTTGGAAGCTTTTAGGCGTAGTCTTATTTAAGTCTCTCAGTGCAAGATCTGGTGGTTTGTGATTATTCCGTCAGTGGATTTGAAGGTTGTTGGTACCAATGAGAGAGCTCGTGGGTCGCTGGTTAAGAGGGGAGGAGGACTGGTTGGCCGGAGAAAAATAGGAAAAACTAAAGGTGATTTTGGGCAGTTTTTGATGGAGTTTATGGTTTGGGGTTGTCTGTTGCTGCTGATAGCAGCAAGAAGGAGAAGGTAAAATGATTGGGGTTTTATTTGGATTTTGGGTGAAGTTTTGGCTTTGTTTCCGAGTTGTGTAAGCTTACTCCGGCGGTAAGCTTCACCGGAGAAGACGAGGGAGACGCTGGTGTGTTTTGGCTGGTTGTTACTCGATTTGTTTGGACAGTGAAAAATCGGGGAAAGAGGGAGCAACGGTGTGTCTTTGTTTGATGGAGAAAATGGGAGAAAACAAACGGGGGTTTTTGGTGGTGGACTCGCCAGACTCAGTTGGATCTCCGGCTACTTGCCGGAGAAATAATAAATAATAAAGAATTTCTTAAACACTAAAAAATCTGAAAATTACCTCTAGAATCTTATCCACCACCCCTTGATGAACAAGCTATTCTTTAAATAGGAAACTGAAAACCACCAATAGTACAATACCACTATCTTAAAATCGTGGGCTAAAACCACCGGTTAATAAAATATCCGTGTATGAAATATTATCCATATCAGAATGAATTTCTTGACTGTGCAAAATATAAAAAATAAATAATAACAATGTAATAGATAAAATGCATATGAAAAAAAAGTAATAATGTAACCAATGACATGTAAAAAATGCAATTTAACAGAAATAATGATTTTATAAAAATGAACAAATATTTCAATGTATTCAATCGACTATTAAAAAATAATATAAACAGAATTAATCCAATAAAAATCTTAATACTTTGAGAATAAGGATAATTATTGACAAATTGCTTAAAAATGGCAAAACATGTATTTTGAACTATTTTAAAAAAAAATACTTCAAAAGTATTAACTTTAGAAATACCAAATCAAAATTTGGTGTCAACAACTTGCCCCTTTGTTTGATTAGGATCGATGAATGAGATCCTGGTCGAACAAAGTTGACAAACCCAAGTTTGGTTTGATAACTTTTGAACAAAACAATATGAGATGTCAGTAGAGATTTTGAACAATAGTCTACATCCGTTAATGGGCTGAAAATAACAAACAAAAGGCAAAGATTGATGATAAACTGAACAATATTTACATACCTAATTCGATGTTTCTTTCAAAATTGCACAATGAAGGTAGTGTACCTCTTTGAAAGGAGGATGATGTGAATAACGTGTCATTTTGAACGAGGTGACAACTTAACTTGTCTTTTGATAGGCAGACGACCCCACTTGAACTTAACGTGTCACTTGAAGGGAGATGACGACCCAACATGTCTCTTGAAAGGCAGACGACCCAATTTGAATATAACATGTCACTTTGAACGAGGTGACAGCCCAACGTGTCTCTTTGAAAGGAGGACGACCCAATTTGAATATAACATGTCACTTTGAATGAGGTGACAACCCAACATGTCTCTTTGAAAGGCGGACGACCCAACTTGAACTTAATGTGTCACTTGAAGGGAGATGACGACCCAACATGTCTCTTGAAAAGCAGACGACCCAATTTGAATATAACATGTCACTTTAAACTAGGTGACAACCCAACTTATCTCTTTGAAAGGTGGACGACCCAATTTGAATATAACATGTCACTTTGAACGAGATGACAACCCAACGTATCTCTTTGAAAGGCGGATGATCCAACTTGAATATAAAATGTCACTTTGAATGAGGTGACAACCCAACGTGTTTCTTTGAAAGGTGAACGACCCAACTTGAAGTTAAACGTGCCATTTGAAGGAGATGACAACCCAAACTTGAACTTAAAGTGTCACTTGAAGGGATGTGACAACCCAACGCGTCGATTGAAAGGCAGACTACCTAATTTGAATTTAACTTGTCACTTTGAAAGAAGTGACAACCCAACATGTCTCTTTGAAAGGCGGATGACCCAACTTGAACCTAACGTGCCATTTGAAGGGAGATGACAACCCAATCTTGAACTTAATATGAATGGTGTTTCACAAAATCTGCAATAACAATGTTAGTACTAAATATAG
This sequence comes from Solanum tuberosum, assembly GCF_000226075.1. Taxonomy (NCBI): domain Eukaryota; kingdom Viridiplantae; phylum Streptophyta; class Magnoliopsida; order Solanales; family Solanaceae; genus Solanum; species Solanum tuberosum. The sequence goes on from NW_006239484.1 coordinate 182,508, forward strand.
CTTAAATGCAACATAAATTATGCAAACATGACCTCATATAAATAAGGTATTAACCAATGCAACAATTAAAACTTAATAACATCATGAATAAAAAGAAATGTCAATTTGAAATGGAATAACAAAATAAAAAGTGTCATATTGAACGACATGGCAACCCAATTTTAAAAATAATCATTTTATTTGAGATAACAAATTAATTTTTTTAAATGTCATTTTGAAAGGTATGATGACCTAAATTTAAAATATGTCATTTTAAAGTGTATGACTACCCAAATTTAAGAAAATATCATTTTGAAGGGTATGCCGACCCAAATTTTAAAAAATGTCATTTTGAAGGGTATGACGATCCAAAAATACAATTTAACTATGAAACGGTCCACAAAGTTACTTTGGACAAGTATCAAAAATGAAACGGTCCACAAAGTTGGTTTGGACAAATATCAACATTGAAACGGTCCACAAAGTTGGTATGGACAAATATCAATAATAAAACGGTCCACAAAGTTGGTATGGACAAATATTGAAAAGTGGGTTTCAACCCATTTTTATTTTATGAACAATGAAACATATTTTAACTTGGTTAGCGCCAACAATATTATTGTACAAAACTTTCTCACAATTCTTTCTCTTTCAAGTGAGATTGACTTCGAGGTAATTCTTATGAATTCAAATGGTACCTCAAATGTACTCAAGTAACGACAAGATTTGTCCATCTTAGTACAAACAAAGGTTTTGAACTAGACCTAAAATCATGTTTCAAGTGACCTCACTACAAATAAAGTCTCAATTTGCACACATTTAAAGTATTTTGATTTGGGAACATTTGAAAAAGCACACTCGCACTCAGAAAAAATGTTCACACATGCAATTGTGATACCATAGGCTTGACCTTCATGTAAAATCTCCACTAATGTGAGAACATTTGAACTGAAATCATGTAGGGCTTGTTAATGGCTTGTAATGTAGGCTTAGGGATGGGTAGGATAGTCATTTGGGATAAAAGTGACTTTATCCTTTCTTGAGCATTGCACTGAATTTGTGTTTTCAACATTTGTTACGCTTTTAGCGTTTGATCCTCTTTGTTGTCCCTTCTCTTTTGTACTTTTTGACTTCTTGTGGAGCTTTTCTTGTTTAAGATTTTCCCCTTTCTCTTCATCTTTTAAAGTTTCTCCTGATTGTTTGGAGTGTTTGTTCTTCTTCTGTTAAAATTCTGCTTGTTTGAACTTGTGGGGAATTTTCAACTCTTGTTTCTTTTTTTTGAAGTCATTTTTGCATTCTTGACTTTCATGGACTTTGGTGACTTTTGTCTTTGATAAATTTGAACTTTGAATCTTCTTTTGTAACTTGCCCGTCTTCAGTGCGCTCAAAAAAGTAAGGCAAAAGAGGGTTAGTGCGTATAAGCACTTAGAAAGGGTATAGGCTAAAATGTGATTGTCCAAAGAAAAGACTCAAGGCTCAAAGTGGGACATACTAAGGATTATTGTCATTTGGTAGGCTTTGATAGGCACAAACGGGTCAAAGAAAGCCTACAATCATTTCTCAAATCAAACGTTACTCAGGATTTTGCCTCAACTACATTCAGGCCAAGTTCTAGATCAACAACACAACACCATTGAATTTAATTCAAAACTCACCACACAAGGCCAATGAAACAATGGATCTGGTTTTGTTCTAATCTTGAATGTACGCAAGAGAATATTTTCAAGTGTAATAAAAGTTTGAATGAGAGGTACGAAAAGAATCTATGGTTTAACTAGAAGTCAATCTTCTCTATTGTATAAATTATTTTCCACATGCACACTTGAATTGTGTTGGCACCAACCAAGAAAAGAATGATTTCAAAATATAAACATTTTGAAAGAATAAAAAATAGGAAAAATCTTAGAGAATAAAGAATACCGAACCTTAGAAGGGGTTTGAAAAAATAATTGAAACGAAAAACCAAGGAGTCACATTGAAGGATGGACAACCCGCATTTAACAACAAATCTTTAATTATTATTTAAAGAAAAGGTAACAAAAATAAAAAATTAACGAGTCACATTGAAAGGCAGACTACCCAAATTTAACAGAAAATATTTTTTATTATTTGAATAAAAAGTAACAAAAATGAAAGTTAAATGAGTCACATTGAAGGGCAGACCACCCAAACTTTAAAAATGTCAAACAAAACAATGGAATGTAAGATAAATAAAATCAAAGATATAAAATGAATATAACATCACATACAAAAAGTTAATGAAGAGGTACAAACCAACTTGGAGCGATGCTCCCATAAATTTGGTGTTAGAGTACAACCTTGGTGAATTTTTTTAGGGCATTCCTTAATTTTTGCCCCTGTTTCAGCTTTAGCAACCTCCGGTATTCAATCTTGTAACAACTATCTCCTCTGTAAAAAATTTGAAGACCTCCTAAAATATTTTCCCCCAATTTCTGCTTTGAAATAATGAAAAACTTATGGGGAACATGACCGAGCCTTTATGGCGCCTACGTATCTCGTTGAAGCAGGAATCAGGTCAAACGTAGTTCCAACCAAATTGTGACTTAAATGAAGATTGGAAGGAGATTATGAATATTCTAAAACTAGGTGACCAAGAGTGGCTTTTGAAAGACCGGAAACCTAAGCGGACAACTTAGGCTGAAACTCACGACAACCATTGGACGCATGGCGAACCAACAAATTGCCGATCATTCCTGAAAAGAATTGAGTATAAAATATCCCGACTGCGATTACGCAAAATCGTTCCTTAATATACTATATGCATGTCGAAAAATTTCATGAATGCAATAACAATGTACATAAAATTAAACAAATAATGAATAAACCACAAGTGAAATATACAAATAATCAACAAAATATACAAGATACAAAATATAACACAATAAAAGAAAAACCTTCTAAATTTGAAAAAATGAACTCATAATGGTTAGAACCTCTATCTCCCCAGCAGAGTCACCATTCTATTGGCATCCCTTTGAGAGGGCGCAACGTCGCGGTGACTTAAAAATTAATAATTAATCAATTTTAAAAAAATAGTTAAAAGAATTTTAAAAGGGGTAAAATGGATAAAAGGGAGTTACCACTTAAATTTAGAAAAACTAGGAAACTAGTTAATTAATTAACTTAAAATAATGTCTATGAAACCAATAGATTCTAGGTAAGAGGTTCGAGTTATTTTGAAGAAAAAGTGTTAGACATCCTTCAAAATCCACAGCTGTGGATCCCGACTGAATTCATTTTTCAAATTGAGGAGGAGATAAAAACAAATATACAAGTTTAATAAACATGTGATATACACAATAAAATAATAATGTAAGAAACGGTCTAAGGTTTGCCTAACATCGATATATACAAGATAATGAATAAATAATATAATTCGAACTTCATTCGAATATCTTTAATGGGAAGCAACTCCGTGTACCTGTAAAGACACTTAGTAAAAGTGTTAGTAATGAATAAATATGAATAAATCAAATAATAACTTAAAAATAAAAACCCGTCTTATTAACATGACCAAATGAGTAAGTTATCAAAAAATATTACACAATACTGACTCAAACAAAGCAATTAAGACTAGTGCAGTAATAAAAATAAATAAAATATATAGGTAAAAGAAGACGAAACAAAGAAATATTAATAACAATCAAAACCTAACAATATAAAATAATAAGAAAGGAGATCAGTCAACTTTATCATAAACACTAAAGCCAAAATAGTGAGAGAAAATCATTTATGCATAAGTATTAATTCACAATACAATAAATAATGATAAAAAAAATAACAAACAATACTCAAAATAGAGCAAATCTGCAGGAAACACATATAAGGAAATATGAGTAATGTAACAAAAGAACTAAACAAGGAAACAAATTCAATTTACCATGGAAAAACTAACGATAAAAATGAAAATAAAATTTAATGGAAACAACTATAAACACTATAAATCCATAACCATCTTAAACAAAATATAATTTATAAGGAAACAAACATACAAATATTAATAAAATAAAGTAAAATCAATGAGAAGCAACCCAATAATGTGAAAATAACAACAATTAGTATCAAAACAAGAACAAAACAATGATGAAATACAGGTTACCGAAGTATTATTTTCTGGTAAGATTTGGAAGCTTTCAAGCGTAGTCTAGTTGAAGTCTCTCGGCACGAGATCTGGTGGTTTGTGGTTATTCCGTTGATGGATTTGAAGCTTGTTGGTAGCACCGATAGAGCTCGTGGGTCACTTGTTGTAGTTCACCTGACAAAACGAATAAAAAACGTAAAGGGGAAAGGAGAAGAAGACTAGTTGGCCGAAGAAAAATGGGAAAAACAAAAGGGGTTTTTGGGCGGTTTTTAATGGAGTTTGTGGTCTGGGGTTGTTTGTTGCTGATAGAAGCAAGAAGGAGAAGGTAAAATGGTTGGGGTTTTGTTTGGAGTTTGGGTGGAGTTTTGGCTTTGGTTCAGAGTTGTGTAAGCTTATTCCGATGATAAGCTTCGCCGGAGAAGATGAGGGAGAAGGGGGAGCAACGGTGGTCTTTGTTTGCTTGAGAAGTTGGGAGAAAACAAACAGGGTTTTTTGGTGGTGGACTCGCCGGCTTCCGGCGTAACTCCGACGACTTGCCGGAAAAATAATGAACAATAAAGAATTTTTTAAACACTAAAAAATCTGAAAATTACCCCAAGAATCTTATCCACCACCCCTTAACTTAATAAACAAGCTATTCTTTAAATATGAAATTGAAAATCACCAATAGTACAATACCACTATCTTAAAACCGTGGGCCAAAACTACCGATTAATACATATCTGTGTATGAAATATTATCCATAACAGAATGAATTTTTGGACTATACAAAATATCAAAAAGGAATAATAACAAATGTAATAGATAAAATGAATCTGAAAAAAAAGTAATGAGCGTAACCAATGACATGTAAAAAATGCAATTTAACATAAATAATGATTTTATAAAAAATGAACAAATATTTGAACGTATTCAACCGACTATGACAAAATAATATAAACAATATTAATCTGATAAAAATCCTATTACTTTGAGAATAAGGATAATTATCAACAAATTGCATTAAAAAATGGCAAACCATATATTTTGAACTAATTAAAAAATAAAATACTTAAAAAGTATTAACTTTTGAAATATCAGACCAAAATTTGATGTCAACAGTTGGTAATGATTTCTTGTTTTTTCGCTATGCTTGGCTAAAACCCCTTTCCTTGGGGGTGTGATTATGTAGTTGAATGCATTAATTAGCTAATGAGTGTTTTTAGTTACTGATTTTATTGTTGTTTTGAAGTGGGTTCAATCAATTGTTCATGCTTTAATTGAGAAATTGTAGTTGCAAATGCAATTCTAGCTTAGTTCTCTATTCTTGCTTGATAAAGAGGTATTAGAGTCGGATTATTGATTGATAGTTGTATTGATCGCATCTTTAAGAATCTAGCTTGAGAAAGTGGGTTTGATTGAGACTTTACAAATCCACCTTGAAAGAGTGGATTAATTAAGGATTTGGGTTGTTTGGTTGTGTTTCGCTCCTTGAGGTTCGAAAGAATCACTTGAAACGCAGTAGTTGATTGGGAAATGACTATTTCACTCAAAACCTAGCCTACCCACTGAGATTAAACAACTATAAGTAACTAGTAATCACCCATTACGCGAAATTAACATTCAACTTATCACACTCCTAAGGTCCATTCTCTATTTGTTTACTACCCGTGTTAGCTTTCGTAATTTTGTTACCTAAATCCCCCATTTGATATTAATTGTTTAAACCTTGTGATTTACTTTAATGTTGCGAAACCTTTACTTCTACAAATGATCAGGACATAATTTTACTTCTTAATCGAATTCTCTATTGTATCACTCCCTGTGAGATCAACCCGAACTCTTAGTTAGGTTTATACTTGTTAGTGTTCGCCTACACTTAGAATTGGATGAAGTGTAGTTGAGCCTTATCAGGCCACATAAGGAGTAACAAATGACAGGGTAGCACCCAGATCAAGTAAATCATAAACATCAAGATGAAAGACTTTGAATATACCAGTCACCACATACAGAGAACCCTCACGATCATGTCAAGTCAGAAGAGAATAAAAACTATTTTTCTTTGGAGAACTCGAACCAGAACCTCTAGGTTGAACTTGCCTACCATCCCTTCCCTTCGTAGCAAGAAACGAGAAATCTCTCATCTTGCGACAATTCTTTCCACAATTAAAGGAACCGCCCATACCCACCAAATATTTTCCATCATGCTTCATACCACACCTTGAGAAAGCGGGAATAGAATATCCATTTCCATTACCTACTTGAGGCTTAGGGTTAGACACCCTATTTTTTTTTAATTTAGGAGTCGGAGCATTAGAAGAACCTTGACAGGAAAACGTGTGCCGAAATTGATGAAGCCCATGTCCACCGGACCTAGAATGAGAGAAGTCACCATCATCGATCCTTACCATTTCCTTAAGACTTTCCTCCTCAATTTGTTGGGCATGTATCATCAAATGAGAGATATACACCTCTTTAATCAATATGGCGGTACAATACTCTTTGACAACCAAGTCGGAAACTCCCGACACAAACTAACTCATCCTTGCCTTTGAGTCGACAACTATAGTCGGAGCATACTTAGCCAATTGAGTGAACTTCAAAGCACACTCCTTAACACTAGAATTCCCTTGACAAATATTATTGAACTCAAGCACCTTTGCCTCCCTCATCTCAAGATGAAAGAAAAAAAAAAAATCAAGAAAATCTCCTTTGAATTTCTCCCAATCAAGAGGACCCGTATCTATCCCCCTCTCACTTTTATATTGTTCAAACCAAACTTGAGCAACACCCTTGAGTTTATAAGCGGCCAAATTTGCCTTCTCTACCATAAACACTCCCACAATTCCCACTATCTTATACACCTCATCAATAAACTCTTGAGTATCTCAACCTTGGAACCATAGAACAATGAAGGATTTATCCTAGTGAAGTCTCTTATCCTTGTTGAGGATGTACCCACATTTGGGTTCAATGGAGAAATGTTTTCTCTTTTATCTTGGGCCGTCATAGTTTGAGCCAAAACTTGGAAAGCGGCTTAGAATTCGACATGAGTCACTTGCTCGGCTAAAGGGTAAATCAGAACTTGAGAAACCCCCGGCTCCACATTCTCACCCACATTCCTTCTCACATAAGCTCTTCGAGGGGCCAGATCCTAAATAACATTGAACTGGACTTCGGAGAATAATCTTTATAGAGATAGACTCCATGGCATGACTTTAGAGTAATTAAAGAAGTGAAGTTCCCTAATCGCTTTGTTGCCTCCTATTCATAAGTGTGGCACGCTTCACACTCATGAACAAAACTCTATGAAACGCGGATTGTGAGTCATCCTAGAACCTTTTCTAAAATGTTGTGCTCTAATACCAAGGTTGTCACGTCCCAAAGTACACCCTAGACGTGAAATGACGTATATGACCTCGAGAGGTTCTATAGAAACCACTTTACAAGCATACAACATAATATAATAGAAAAAAGTAAAGAATCTCATATGAATAGGAAAGTTTGAGATAAAAGTAAAAATCTAACATAGTCTTCACAAGACATTCTAGTACATCAAAAGAACTGGTCGGGATGTAACCCTCACACTATGTACAATGTCTGAAAACTAAAACATAGGAAAATGAAGTAAAGGTAACATGATCCTCGAAATATGAGGACTCACCAACTCTGCATACTTCAAGTTATCACCAACTAGCCAGAGGAAGTGTCTCACCCTATATTATTACACAATATAGGCACAAATATACAATAGAACATGAAATGTACTAAGTATAAGGGATATGCATAAAATGTAAAACATGATCATAAGGGGACATAAAGGAAAACATGAAATACATGACCAAGCTAAACATCATAAGCCTTTAAAAAACATCATCAATCATGAACATGATCCATGCATCTTAAAATCTCATTGAAACCTTCACATAAATATTTAGAGAAACATAGATCATTTTGTGGGATATTTACCATTAACCGACATAGACCACATGAGCAATAACGTGGAATCCAGTGTCTTGCCCCCACTTCGAAAAGAGATGTCCTTACTTGCCAAGGTAAAATGGTCCAAAATCGTCTTTTGTATCAAATCTAAAGGCTAAGAAATATCTCGATCCAGTATTGGTGTAACACCCCGTATTCTACATGTATTAGTTCTATTTATATGATGTTTATAAATTGCCTTGTGTTACAGTTATGGACTCGGTTTCCTATGCGACTAGTGACAATAGAATAGGTTTAAAGTGAACTATCTGTGGATTTTGATGCGACCCAATTAAGTTGACGTCGATGGAAGTATTTAAACTTGAGATCATAAGGTGGTATTTGAGTCTAAAGTTTAAAGTGACATAGTGTATATAAGTTTTAAGTTCAGTAAAGGTATTAAGGTCTAGAAATGGAATAAAATATTGAGGTGCTTGGTTGACTTAACTAAGGTAGTAGGTGACAAGTAGGTGCATCACCTACTTTGACTTATTGACCAGCCCAAATGACCAAGTAGGTGCATCACGTACTAAGACTCTTTTGACCATGTTATTAGGACAAGTACACTATACCTACTTGTATTAATCTGGCCCAAGTTGAATAGAAGCAGAAATGGACAGCCAAGGCCCAATCTTTCCAAGCCCACAAGAAATAATTTGAATGGAAAAGTAGGTCCATCACCTAATTAAATGTGTGGACTAAATTAAAGACACATGTTGGTTGCAAATGAAGTACAAGAAAGGTGGCAAAAGAGAATCTATTAAGGACAAAAATCTGATACAAAAAAGAGGTCAAGGGGCTAAGTGACTCTAGAAAGTCGTCTTTTGTATCGCGTCAAGAGAAATGACATAGATAAGATCATTGCTAAAAGAGTTTCATTGTCGAATTGATCTCGAAATTGGATCCCAATAGTAGCTGCTGCCCAAAGGTGCTTTATGAAAGCCGATCCATAGCAGTGAAAGTACGATTGATTCCGTCGATCGAACGAAAACCGCTTCTTGCTTTTTTGGCTTGACTACTCTGCTTGCTTAACACAAGTCTTATTTAACCTTCACGGACCACTTCACTACCCAGCAAGCTCCGGCTCGAAATCAAGAAGCAAGGGCGCAGCTGCTGCACGAACGCTGTTGCGCCTTAGCGCATCCCCTTTCTTGCTCGTTAGCGCTGTTTTTTTATTACAGCTAGCGCACTTGACTAATAAGATAGAAAGGGCCTTTCTCGCTTGTTTGAAGCCATATAAGGCTTTCTTCAATCGGCAAACAAGGGGGAAGTGTGGCTCTCAAGTTCATATACTTCTCTCTCAAGATGAAACAGCCACCCAATATTCCCACTAGGGTTCTAACTAGTTTTCATCTTGTTTCTTCCAAAGCAGCCACAAGATCACCTTCTCTCATCTATTGTTTCAAGTATATTAGACAGTTCTTCAAGGAGAGTGAGCTAGAGATAGCTATATGTGTTAGCAGACAAGGTTCTGCCGCTCTCTTCCAAAGATTAAAAGAAGGTTACAAAAACAGTAATTGAAGGAGAATAACAGATTTAGATAACCAAGGTAAGGGCACTGCCACAACCTCTAATTATTAGTTTATTTGAGAATTCTAGACTTACTTATTTATTGCAACTCATGGGTTGGTGATTGAAAACCATAAATTCAAGTCTTTTGATTATTTTTGAGTGTTGAGGACTGCTATTGTATTGATTTGTTTATGGGAGGTGATGGATGTACTTAGAGAATGATTGCGGAAAGCTGTAGGGGGCATATTTACAAGTATGGTGATGCACCATTAAATTAAAGTTTTGGTAAGCTCACTGCCCGTTCCATGGGAAGGTTGTTTCGTGTAAATAACTATAACATACAAATTTTGTGAAAGAAAACAATCAATTAGAAGGATTATGGGCCGGCTGCCTGGATACTATTTTGATGAGTTGAAATATCCCGAGTTGGTTGGTAAGCTGCTAATATTAGCCTTAGTGATTGGTTGTTGTAAATGAAGACTATGACGTTAAAGGACAGGTTGACACTTCGTAAGCTATACGATTGGGAATTGAGGTATGTAAGGCTATTCGATTTCCTATTTTGTTGGCATGAATCCAACACTTGTATTTCAATGTAAGCTTTCTAAGTGCCCTTGGTAGTGACTGATCAATAGTTGTAGTTCCTACTCCCTAGAGCATCAAAGTGAGTACTCTAATATGAGTTTATTACTAAATGTACATGCTTACTCTGCCAAGTATAATGCATGCAGGGTTTAAACTTGTTTCATCGTCAAAGTACCCTTGGCACGTATTCCCCTTATACAAATCAAAATATCCTAGATTACACATGGTACATATGTACATATGTTGGATATACGATCTGCCCATATCTTGCCAACTTGCTTTAATTGTCTCTTCCATCATGTATGTCAGTTTTGCACATGTTCATATGTTTCCTTTATTGGTTATTACTCCCATTGTGTTAGACTATTATGTTACCTCACAAGATC
>NW_006239484.1:193039-194127 GCF_000226075.1 Solanum tuberosum
CTTGATGGTTAGGGCCGGGAAGGTAAGAACAGAAGATGTAACCTCCATTGAAGTATTGTGGAAGGACTAGAATGTAACATCAGATACTTCGGGATAGAAGATTATATAGATCCTAAATACCCCTCCTCATTCTAAACATCATCATATAGAGTTCAAATCTATTGGCTGAATGTTAAATGTCTTCACTTGATATGTGCTTCAATTTGAGATGTCAAAATGCTTACTGAGTCATATAAGTTCCCAAGTATTACGTTGGTGTCACATTTACTTCTCATGTCACGGTCATTATCATAAGTCCATATTCATATGTCTTCTACTACTGGTCCATAGTTCTGAATCTCAACAATGATTATGACCACCAAAACAACAATCTCAAAGATTAAAGAATCTAAGTGAGGCAATCTGTATAATTATGGGTGGAAGCGCAGGGGAAAATGTCTAGCATGGGTTGATCCCAATTGGTATAGAAGGGTGGCAGCTCAGGGGTGAAAGCCTAGCATGACCCGATCCCAATTGGTATAGAGGGTGGCAGCTCAGGGGCGAAAGCCTCGCCTAGCATGGGCCGATCCTAATTTGTAAAATTATGAGGACAGTATCCCAGGGGTTAAAATACCTAGTATGGGTCATCCTCTTCTACCACTAATCAGCTGGTCATTTGTATCATATGTCTTATAAATATTATAATGGACAAAAAAGTAAAGAAAAGAATGTAACATATACGATTCCACAAGTATAAGCAGAGGTGGTCTCTAATATATATCTATTGATATTTGGTTTCACTTGAGCTGACATTCTACATATGGTTGTATTATGCCTTACATATTTAGTACATTCTTTCGTACTAATATCCCTTATTGGGAATGCTCAATTTCATGCTGCAGGTACATGTACTCAACTAGTAGATCTCCCCAACAGAAGCACATGATACTCATCGGTTGTTGGTAAGCTCCAGGTTGATTCGGGGCTTTGCCGAGTCTTTACTATGATTATTTTCATAGTGGTACAGTCATGGATTCCAATAGAGGCTTTGTGGACATTGTAAAACTATCATCTGTATTCATAGTTTCACTTGTCACATGTATCGGTTC
>NW_006239484.1:200797-201001 GCF_000226075.1 Solanum tuberosum
GATTGTTTTGAGCATGTTGTGACCCTAGAACTTGAACCTAAATTTGGAATGGATGTGGAAATTTTCATGTGGTATTGTGGGTGCTAAAAAGCTGTTGTTGTAGGTTGTTCACTGGTTTGGCTGCATAATTACTACCCTATTTTCTATGCTCTTTGATTCCATTACATGCCTTCAAGGTGTTTGACAAAATGTCCAACTATGGAG
>NW_006239484.1:201778-228440 GCF_000226075.1 Solanum tuberosum
AATTGTATTTTGACTATGAGGGGAGCCGGTAATATGTCATGGCCCCCGTCCTATCTATGTATGTAGAGGTGTGCGTTGGACAAGTATTTTGTAAATGAGCTTGACTCTTGTTCTATGATGTCATTTTGAAATGGTTTGCCCTTAGTCCCTATTTCCCGTTAATTAATGTTGAATGTACTTTCGCGACCGATGAAGTGTGATGACAAGTTTGAGAGGCTTGTTTGGGGTTCCTTCGGGTTCCTCATTCGCCATGTCACGTCTAGGCCCTAGGCTTGGGTCGTGACAGGTTCAGCTAGTCAACATGTGTTGTATATGAAGCTTCTCATCAGTAAATCTATCTACATAGTAGTTTACTTTCTCATCATAGGTCACTTGTAAAGCATGTGTTCATATGGTACTTGTCTGCCTCACCTAGGGTTGGGGTGTGACAATTGGTTTACTTGAAGATGTCGGTTTATGAAAAAACCATTATGGCTTTCCCAAAGGGGGAGATGGTGTCCTTCGTTTTCAAGGTCGGTTGTGTGTTCCAAATATTGATTATTTGAGCGAATAAATTTTATCAGAAGCCCATAGTTCTCGTTATTTTATTTACTCGGGGGCCACCAAGATGTACCGTGATTTTTGGGAGGTCTATTGGTGGAATGGGATAAAGAAGAATATTGTGAATTTGTGGCAAAGTGTCCTAATTGTCACTCAGTGGCACAATGCTTTGATTTGGATTATTGTGGATCATATGATGAAGTCGACTCATTTTATTTCCATCAAGGCTTCTTATTAAGCTGAAGATTATTCTAAGTTGTATATTAAAGAAAATGGTTAGGTTGCACAGGGTGCCCCTATCCATTATCTTCTATCGTGGTGCCCAATTTACTTCTCAATTTCAGAAGTCATTCCAAAAAGGTCTTGACACCCAAGTTAAGCTAGTACGACCTTTCATCCTCAAACCGATGAGCAAGGCGAGCGTACAATTCAGACTTTGGAGGATATTTTGAGAGCATGCGTAATTGAGTTCAAGAGTAATTGGGATGATCACTTACCTTTGATTGAGTTTGATTATAACAATAGCTACCATTCAAGTATTGGTATGACTCCATTTGAGTTTCTTTATGGTAGGAGTTGTGGGTCTCCTATAAGATGGTTGAAGTCTAGTAGGTTTCTTTGATAGGTCCCGAGTTAGTACATGAGGCTATGGAGAAATTTCAACATATTAGAGAATGATTGAAAATGTCTCAAAGTCGACCAAAGTCTTATGCTGATGCTAGAAAAAGGGATCTTGAGTTTGATGTTGATGATTGGATTTACTTGAATATTTCGCCCATGAAGGGTGTCATGAGTTTGGTAAGAAAGGGAAACTTAGTCACCATTATGTATGTCCTTATCAAGTGTTGAGACGAATATGCAAGGTGTCTTATCAATTAGACGTTCCTTCTAATTTATCGTTGGTACATCTGGTATTCATTCGTCTTTATTGAAGAAGTGTATTGATGATCTGACATTGATTGTGCCATTGGAAAGTCTTGGTATTAATCAAAGTCTTTCATATGAAGAAGTTTCAGAGTAGATCTTAGACTGGCAAGTTCGAGAGTTAAGAAACAAAGAAGTTGCATCCGTGAAGGTGTTGTGGAGGAATCAAATGGTTGAAGGTGCTACTTGGGAGGTCGAGGCTGATATGATGTCCCAATATTCTCATCTCTTTCCCTCCACTCCTACTCTAACTTGAGGTAGTTAGGCCCTCATGGTTTATTCTTACAGAATCATGTGTCTTAGTCATTCTCATGTTTTCATATGCATAAATATGTGTTTTATGAAATGATGTTTTAAAGTATGGGTTAGCTTGGAGTTGATTTTCTCCTTGATATGTTCATTTATATTATTGCATTCATGTTGGGTTGTTAGATCTCTTCCCCTACCCTCTTTTTGTTGCCTTGAGTTTCATTCGAGGACAAATATTCCCAAGGGAGATATATTAACACCTCAGATTTTGGAAAAGGGAAAAGATTGCATATTTTTTCCTACTGGTTAAGGTCCATGAAACCAACCTATGATTCATAGAATGTTCTATGTTGTAACACCCCGTAGTCTAGTAGACCAACTAGGGGTAAGTGTGAGGGAAACAAGCCAAGGACAAGGGGCAAGAACCAAGGAAAAAGGGCAAGAGCTAAGGGAAGGGTCAAGGCTGCCCAACTTTCCCAAGGCACTGACCACCTTCCCACGAGAGCCTTCATGGCTCATGGTGGCCACCACAGATCATGGTGCCACTCATGGTGGTGAGGCAGTAGCCTCCTCAAGGCTGCCCAAGTTGACCTACTCCACACGAGCCACTTCACTACTCGTAAAGCCTTTGACGGGTCATGGGAGGGGTCATGGTGTTGCCTTAGCTTTTTAGGGGCAGGAAGAAGGTATCTTAGCCACTGGTCCATGACCACAAGAGGGACCACGGCTAGTAGTAGGCACCACGGCTCGTGGAGCCCTCCATGAAAGGAGGCAGTGCACTGCCAAGTGAAGGGTATTTTGGGACTTTCTTGTTTTAATTAAAATAAAGTGAGGTCATTTTTCCTAAGCCTAGTACACCTATATTAGTGATTTTAACCTTTTAAACTCACCATTCAAGATATTATTTCCAAAATCCCAAAAGAATCCCAAAGTTCTTCTCTCTAATATTTCTCTCTCTGGAACTTAAAGAAGAATAAAGAGTTCAAGCTAGGATCAAGGTCAAGTCTCCAATCCTCAAGCATTTGTGGGCTTTGTAGTCAAGGTATGATGGGTTTTCATCCATGGAATCCTTTCATCCTTGGAGTCCCTATGATTTCCCCAATTTAGGGTGTGTCCGATTTAGTAGTGAAAGAATGCCGTACCGCCATGCTCATTAGTGAAATGGATATTGCTCGTCTTATGAATCATGCCCAACACATTGAAGAGGAGAAACTAAAATAGAGATCTAGGGAGAAAAAGAGGTCTAGAATGAATGATGATAATTTCTCTCATGCAAGGTCTGATGAACATGGTCATCCTAAGTATCGACAAAGGTTTTTTGTACAAGGTCCCTCCAATGCTCGTAAGTACAATGAATATAGGGTGTCTAACCCTAAACCGCAAGGAATTAGTATTTAATCCCTATTTCCTACTTGTGCTAGGTGTGGAAAGACACACAAGGGTAGGTATTTAGCCGGCATACAGGGTTTCTTTAGTTGTGGTGAAAGTGGTCACAAAATAAGGGATTGTCCAATGACAAAGGCTAAGAGAAGAGAGGGTAAGCAAGATCCTCCTAGTGGTTCGGGTGTGAATGCTCCACAACTGTATAGATTCTATGCTCTCCAAGCTAGAGGTGAACATGAGTGTCTCCCAGATGTGAATAACAATATGTGTTTTTTGCTATATTAGAATTCGGTGATGCTTTTTTTTTGACTTGATAGACTTGATATGCTAGGTATTGATGTTGGCCTTAGTATGGATTGGTTGCACTCTTAGTATGCTTCTATTGGTTGTAGAACTCGATATGGTCATTATGAGTTTTAGGTATGTTGTTTGGTTTGATTAATGCCCAGCGTCATGTAAAGATTTAAGGAATAGGATGTTTAGGCAATATCTTGATGTATTGATAAGTGAGTAGACTTCTCTAAAAAGGGTAGTAGTATAGTTCACCATGGTTTAGAATCGTCTTGTTTGACAGGTGTGAAAGCTTAGTGATGTTTTGATCCGACCTTAGTTGAATTGAAAGAAACGATGCTTAGAAAGTCCATTTAGGCTTCCTCCCAAGGGGGAGATGGTGTCCTTAAATAGTGAGGTCGTTTATGTGTTCCTAATGTTCATGATTTGGGTTTACTTGAATTTTTCACCCTTGAAAGGTGTAATGAGTTTGGGAAGTTTAGTCCCCGTATTGTAGGCCCACATGAGATCTTGAGACATGTTGGTAAGGTTGTTTGTGAGCTAGAGTTACTTAATGAGTTGACATCGGTGTATCCGGTTTTCCATGTCTCTATGTTAAAGAAGTGTGTTGGAAATCCGACATTCATAGATCCCTTAGAGGGCTGGGAGTTAATGAGAATCTCTTTTATGAAAAAGTACCGGGTGAGATCTTAGACCAGAAATTTAAGAAGTTAAGGAACAAGGAAGTTGCTTCTATGAAAGTGTTATGGAGGGATCTTTTAGTTGAGGGTGCCACTTAGGAGGACGAGGCCGATAATATGTCCCGATAACCTCATCTTTTTCCTTCTACTCCTCCTTTAGCTTGAGATGAAGAGTTCCTCATGGTTTGTTCTTTGTATGAAGTCATGTGTGTTTTAGATATTCCCATGATTTCCTTATGTTATGCATGTTCATGAAAAACTTTTGTTTGGAAAGAAAATGAGTTTGCATGATTGATTTCCTCATGTTGTAGTGCACTGAGTATGAGTTTCCTATAGTCTTCATGAGATGAATTGATGAACATGTCTTAGCTTGGAGTTGAGAGCTCCTTCATGGATGTATGCTATGAGTATAGATTGCATATAGGCTCCATGATATTGTGTTGAGCATGCTTTTAGCTTGGAGATGATAATTCCTCCTTGAACATGAGAAATGCTGAAATTTCGTGCATAATGGATTGTCAGATGTAGTTCCTACCTTCCATATGATGCATTGCACATCTTTGAGTTTGGAGTTGATGTTTCCTCCTTGGTTGTGTGCATTTAGATGAATTACAGGCATGATGAGCTGCTAGTCAAGATGTGTTTCCTTTAAGAGATGTCTAGAATGTCATTTGAGGATAAATGTCCCCAAGGGGGAGATATTGTAACACCCCATAGTCTAGTAGACTAACTAGGGCTAAGTGTGAGGGCAACAAGCTAAGGACAAGGGAAAGAGCCAAGGGAAAAGGCCAACAGCCAAGGGAAAGGCCAAGGCTGCCCAATTTTCCAAAGGCATTCCCCACCTTCCCACGAGACCCTTCACAGCTTGTAGTGGCCACCATGGATCATGGTGCCACTTGTGGTGGTGAGGCAGTAGCCTCCTCAAGGCTGCCCAAGTTGACCTCCTTCACACGAGCCACTTCACGGCTCATGAAGCCTTTGACGGATCATGAGAGGGGTCGTGGTGTTGCCTTAGCTTCTTAGGGGTTGGGGGAAGGTGTCTTAGCCACTGGTCCATCACTAATAGAGGGACCACGGCTCGTGGATCCCTCCGTGGAAGGAGGCAATGCACTGCCAAGTGAAAGGTATTTTGGGACTTTTCAGTTTTAATTAAAATAAGGTGAGGTCATTTTTCCTAGGCCTATTACACCTATATAAGTGATTTTAACCCTTTAATCTCACCATTCAAGACATTATTTCCAAAATCCCAAAAGAATCCCAAAGTTCTTCTCTCAAATATTTCTCTCTCTAAAACTTAAAGAAGAAGAAAGAGTTCAAGCTAGGATCAAGGTAAAGTATCCAATCCTCAAGAATTTGTGGGATTTGTAATTAAGGTATGATGTCTCTTCATCCATGAAATCCCTTCATCCATGGAGCATCTATGATTTCCCCAATTTAGAAGAAGAATTCCCCAATTCTAGTTAGGGTTTCTTCTAATGTTATGGGTTTTGATCCAAATGAGTGGATTATGATTGTTTATGATGGAATTGATAGAATTACATGTTTATAGGATGAATTTACATGTACCCATTCATAACCCAAGTCTAGAAAGATGAAATTGATATAAATGGGTTTTATGCCATGAAAGGGGAAATTGAGAATTTAGATGTATTCTTCTAGGATTGATGAGATACATTATAGATTTCTTGAGATTGAAGCATATAGATGTGAATTGCTTAAGAGTAAAGCTTATAGATATGAATTAATTGAGATCAAAGTATATATATGATGAATTATGATTTGTAAGGCTTTGGGATTAGAATTGTCTTGAGACTAAGGCTGGTATGATGAGTGATGATTAGTAGGGCTTTTAGAGTAAAGCTAATATGATGAGTTATGATGATTAGGGCTTTGAGAGTAAAGCTTACATATATGAATGTTGATTATTAGATAGAATTATTGTGGAAGGATTTACCCACATGATCTACTCTATGTGTGTATGAATGTATAATATGAAAGGTTTTCTCGCATAAAATGATTCTAGGTTGAAAGACTTGCTCACCTATAATGAATCAAAGCATCTATAAAATATGATAGCTTGAAGTAGTGATATGTGATACCTTCATGAATAGCTTGACTTGGTAAGACAAGACCATGCTTTGTAGCTTGAGTTAGTAGATATCATGGATAGCCTTGGATTGAGCAATAGTACCCTTCCAATGGTTAGCTTGAACTAGCATGATAGGATGCTTGCATGATAACATGACTTGGTAAGGCCAAACTATTTCATTGGTAGCTTGGATTGAGAAATAGTACCCTTTCTTGAGTAGCTTGGACTTGCATAGTACGGTGCCTTCCATGATAGCTTGGTCTAGCATAATGAGGTGCTTTTCTTTGATAGCCTTGAATTGGTAAATAGTAACCATTCATGGGTAATAACTTGTCTTTGACTAGTAAAGAAGTACTCTTCCATGAATAATAGAAATAGTTAAAGAGGGACTAGTCTCTGATCAAAGTAGTATAGTTATGATGAAACAAAGTTGCTTCAAGGAAGTATCGTATGTATGTTTTAATATGATATTTGTTTGTTATGATGATAGATTAGCTTGGATTATTGCTTGAGTTGCTTTTCTTGATATGTTTGACTATAGGTGGATTACCTAAGTCTTGCCTAAGGATAAGTGAGGTTACTACAAGAAGTGTTCCTCTTACACTATGATGATTTATGTGCATTGATTATGCTTATGACTGATGTTGTTATCTCTTATGATTATGGTATGTGTCTTATGTTAACTAATGCCTATGCTATGCCTATGTTGATGTTTATGCTAGCCATCATATTTAGTACATAATTGTACTAACGCATACTTTTGCCTACATATCTTATCCAAATGTAGGATCCAACAATATCGATTCTCACACTCGTGGCTAGTATCATAGTAGAGCAAGGACTGAGGATTTGTGAGTCCTCATAGTATTCGAGGATTTGACCACCATTTTCCTTTATGTCTTTCTTTTATGTTTGAACTATTGTATGGGCTGTGTCCCGAAAATGTTCATATTTTAGATGGTTTGAGACAAGTGTAATAGACTTCCTTTTTGTTTTATGAAACTTTGATATTGTTGAAAATGTTTTTAATTCCCGCTCGTTTCTATTATCTTATGTTATGATATGCTAAGTTTTCTTGTATGAGGTCTCTCAGGGTCTTGTATGCCATTTTACATCTAGGGTGTACCCCTAGGTCATGACATATGGGTTGTAGACCAGTCTCGTAGAAAGTGGGAATATAAACTTTGAAAATCAATTTTCAGTATCTCATCCTATGACTGACTAGGATGGTCCATCGAATGACCTACAGGCCATTGATGGATTTCGTAGAGGCAATCAAGACTTAGTCAAATTTTGGGGTTAAAGTTGAGTTCTATGATTTGGGTCTACGGACTGTAGAAGGGTCTCGTCAAAGTTGGGTAATTTTAAGGTCCTAGTACTTGGTCTATGGTTGACCAGTACGGGCTGTAGAAAGTTCTACGGTCTTTAGATTGGACCCATAAACCAGTTCCAACAGTTATTTCTTAGGGATTTTTAGGTCTTTTCTTAAACATTTTATGCCTAAACTATATCATTTTGACCCCTATTCTAAGCTCTATATAAACACTTTAAGTCCTAAATCTACCCATTTTAAACTCATTCTCCTAATTCCCCAAAACATAACTAAATTCATTCTCCCAAATTCTCTCTCAAGCTAAGGAAGAAGAAGAAGCTAGGGTTTCACTCCAAGGTCTTCAATTCACCATTTTTCTTGGGCTCCGAGTATCAAGGTATGTGTGTATTCACCCATGGAGTCCATTCCTCCATAGGGTACCCAACATTTTCAATTCCTCAATTGGATTTCAATTGATCAAACTAGGGTTCTTCTTAATTCTCCATGGGTTCTATTCAATTATGATTCAACTGTTGTTTTTCAATCTTCTATTGTATGATTTAATGTAATTACCTGATAATGAGTTGAGATAATATGAACCCATGCATGATCCATGATTTTTAACCAAGAACTTGTGAAGAACTCATGAACCTATGAACTCGAAAAGCTATGCATGTCCTATGCAAATGATGTTTATGATGATAGAGTGATTTTGGATGAAAGTAGCAATATTATTGTGAATTTCTTACATATGAATATGATCATGACTGTGAAAGGTATTTCTCACATATGGATTCACATCGGTAAAAGGTTTTCTCACCTATGCTTCAACTGTGTTTTAAGGAGCTATTCTATGTTTTGATTTTAAAGATGTCGATTGGTATTAATCATTGTCTAACCTATGATGATAATAATTGACTTTTATCTATCCCACAAGGAGGGCTTTGAGGTAGAGGCTCAAATAGGGTAGTCTCTAGTAGCAACCTTTAGTCCGAAACTACTTGCCCCCGTAGGATTGTCTTAAATGCCCTATCTAGTGGATCCACTTTAGCAAAAGATGATGTGTACGAATTTTTACCTTGGCAAGTAGAATCTCCTTCTTTCAGTATGAGGAATATACTGGATTCCATGATATAGCTCTCATGGTCTTATTGTCGGTTAAAGATAACATCCCACAAAACAAATATGTTTCCTTAAAGCTTTTTTATGTCTCTTATTTTAAATGCATTGACCATATCTTATGATTTATACGATGTTGCTTCCTTAAGCTTTTAAATGTTTAAATGTTGGTCATGCATTACTTGTTTAAATAATTCATGCTATCTTGTCTATTTACTGCATATTGCCCCATACTTAGTATATTCCATGTACTAATGCATACTTGTGCCTACATTGCCTCATTAATGTAGGATTTGATGCTCCTACCTCTCACACTTATGGCTAGCTGATTATTTTACTAGATTTGAAGAGTTGGTGAGTCCTCATGTTCTGAGGACCGAGACATATTTTTTTTCCTTATATCTTTCTAGATTTTGGATGATGTATGTGGTGTATGGGTTATGTCCCAACTACGCTTATAGTTTAATATACGGCTTGTCATAACTATGTTGACTTCCGCTTTTGTCAAATTCTTTTATTATATGAAAGTTGCCTTATAAATCTATTTTCTATTTATCTTGTGTGATGTATGTTAGGTGGATTATGTAGGGTCTCTAGGGATCCTACCCACCATGTCACACCTAGGGGATGCTTTGGGTTGTGAAATACCCACATGCTAATTAAGATTTAAAATTACATAATCATACCACTAAGATTATGGAGTTTTAGCCAAGCATTCTGAATATTAAAAGAGTTTTACCAAAAAAAATATGTTCTCCATCAATGCTAAATGCTTGAATTCTCACTTCAATCCAATCGAACACAAAATTCTAAATTCCCAAGTACTAGCTAAAAATATCCTAAAGTTTGGAAGCTTTAAGTACATAATACTCAAAACAGTAAAAGATGGATTTCTCTCTCCAAACAGATCAATTTATATGTTTCTAAAATTTGGCAAAAATTGCACTATGCGGATGACTCAGCAAAGTTAGTCGGGCTCGCCGAACTAATCAGTGAGTCACCAACTTCTACTTTTCATCACCTTTTCAGTTATAGTCTAGACCTTTAATTTTCAATTGTGTTGGGCGAGATCATTGTAGTTTGCCAAACTAGTCTATGAGTCGCCGATTACTCCTTTCTATCGTTGAGTTGGCTTGTGTTTCTGAGTATAATCTCTCATATTTTTGGCGAGCTTAATAACCTCGCCAAACTGATCGGCGAGTCACCAAATGTTCTTTTCTATCATTGAGTTGGCTTTTATTTATAAATAGAACTCTTTGATCTTTTTGGCGAGTTGATACTCCTTCAACGAGTCACCTAGTGACTCTGGCGAGCTTTAAGCTTCACCAATTTCTTCACCTTTCAAGTTCTTGACTTCTTTTTCCTTTCATTTGTCCTCGTTTTGTCCTTGAGCTCTCTTTAACACCCCACATGCTAGAACTACCAGATTGCAAATTTCAGGTGTTGCAGGTGGCAACCACGAGCACCATCCAAGGACCGTATGAGGACCCACGATCTGTCCTACAGGTCCGTGGTGCACCACCTGCGACCCTTCCCCAGAAACCTCCAAAAAAATATTCTAAGTGTTCACCCATGGCCGGACCCACAGACCGTAGGTCAGGTCACGGACCGTGGTCTGCGTCCGTGGATCAGACCCCAATTTTCAACCCCCAGAACCCCATTGATGGTTGACCAGCACAGACCGTTAGTCGATCGACAGTCTATCGGTCCCGTCTGTTGGTGACCCCGATAGCAGCTAAGTTAGGGGTCTTTTGATCTTTTCCTTATGTGTTGGACACCTAAACTAAGTCGTTTAACCCCTACACTACTTGGTTTTGGTCAGTTTTAGCCTAGAAACATATCTTGAACATACCTAAGTCAGATCATTCATCAAAACATAGAAAATTAGAAAGTAAGAGGAGAAAGAGGTCAAGAACCCTAGTTCAAGAATGCAAGAAGGTTTCATCAGTTTCAGCCCCGAAATCAAAAAAATTCTCTGTAGAATTCGTCACCATGTATGTGGGATTTCACTAGTGGGTTCCTTTCACCCATTAGATCCCTAGATTTTAGTCAAAATCTTGATTCCCTTAATGTTATCCAAACCTAGGGTTTCTTGAATGTTAAAATTGTTGGTTTTTAGCTTTTAGAATGATTCCAAATCATATTATCATGTTGTAGTATTGTTTTACCCAGATTCATGCATAAACTCATAACCCTAACTATGTAGTTCTTTTAGTTCATGAATTACACAAGCTAGGTTAGTTAATTCAGTTATATATATAAGCATGTCTCAGTTTTCGAATGCATTATTATCAGAATATTAATGTTGCATTCTCAGTTTGCATGTCAGTATTTTGAGCTATCCAGTATTATAGCATTTCCGCCATAAAGTGTTAAAATCAATTGGAAGAAGCTTAATACCAAGTGGACTAGGGTCAGTCACCCTCAAGTCCCAAAACTACGTGCCTCGTAGGATAAGTCCCCTTTGTTGGGCGTTACATTTTAGTGATCACGCCAGCATGCCTCTATACCACTGACAGGGTATATTGGGTCCTCTAGATGGGGCGTATACATCAGACTCCACATTTAGCTCATGTGGTTTTATGTCGGTTATTAGTAGCTCCCTTACAATTCAGTTAGATTCTATTGCATTGAACATATTATTAGTATAGTTTAGTATTCAGTCTCAGCATGTTATAATCTTGGCCATTGCATTTAGTTTAGCCATGTTCAATATTTCTAGTATCCTGATCATGTTCAGATTATATCATTGTTTATTTTGCTTGTTCAGTTATGTTATTATTCAGCTTTATTCTATCCTGCATGCTCAGTACCTTTCAAGTACTGATGCATACTCTCAGCTACATCTTCTCTTGAAGTAGGTTCAGGTCCTCAGCAGTCAGATCACGCATAGATCAGTTCCAGATCTTCAGTTCAGCAGTATTAGTGGTGAGTCCTCATTTTTTGAGGAGTAGTGACATGATTATGTTTCTTGCTTTTAGCTTTAGTTTCAGTTTTGCTAGATCTATCTGGGGAATGTCCCAGCATTTCTAGTCAGTAGAGGCTTTATTTCAGAGATAATTCGTTTCAGCTTTAGTCTTAGAGTTTGACTTTCATTTGTATTCAAACTCTCAGTTTTCATATATCTAGACTTAGTATATGGGTATTCCCCATCTTTTCAGATTATTTATATGCTTTAGCTTCCGCAGAGTATTTATTGATTCAGTTTGCTTTAGTATGCTTATGATATGCCAGCAGGGTTAGCTTGGGGTCACTCATGATCCTAGGTCCCATGTCCGCGTCCAGGGGGTAGCCTCAGAGCGTGACAAACTTGATATCAGAGCACTAGGTTTAAGTGTCCTAGGATGTCTGAAGAGCCGAACTAAGTAGAGTCATTTTCATGGGTGTGAAGTGCACCACATCTAATGAGAGGGAGGCTATGAAGTGTTTTAAGAAGAACTTCACTCTCTTTATTACTCTTATTATGCGTAAGGTATGATCTAATTCCTCGTTCTGACTCTTCATTTTGCATTTCAAATCATGCCTCCTCATAGAGCTTATGGAAGGGGTGCGAATGCACGCAATGCTAACACAGATCCTCCAGTCCCAGGAAGTTTCGAACGCAAAATTCAGGAAGGCTATCCAGTTGTTGGCTCAGATTGTGACCAACCAGAACAATCAGCAGGTTCCAGTTCCGACAAATGCTAATGTTGGGTTAGCTGCAGCTAGAGTTCGTAATTTAAGTTCTTAGGATCACTGACTGGTAAGGATCCCCAAAACTTCATTGATGAGGTCAAGAAGATCTTTGGAGTGATGCAAGTAACTGGAATGATCGGGTTGAGTTGCCATCTTACCAGCTTAAGGATGTAGCTCATATCTGGTATACTTAATGGAAGGAGAATAGGGGTACAAATGCAGCTCCTATCACTTGGGAATACTTTAGTGAGACCTTTCTGGACAGGTTCTTCCTAAGAGAGTTGAGGGAGGCAAAAGCTCAGGAGTTTATGAATTTGAGGCAGGGTTCTATCACGGTCCAATAGTATAGACTCAAGTTCACCCAAATCTCTAGGTATGCTCCTCACATGGTGGCCGATTCCAAGGCTCAAATGAACAAGTTCATGTATGGGGTATCCGATCTTGTGAAAACAGAGTGTAGAAGTGCTATGTTGCTGGAAGATATGAACATCTCTAGGCTTATGACCCATGCTCAGCAGGTTGAGGGTGATAAGCTTAGGGAACAGGCCAAGGAGAATAAAAAGGCTATGACAAGCAACTATGACTAGATGTTTATTCTTTGTTAGTTCCAGGGGCTACTCCTTCCTTTGTAATTCCTTATATATAAATCAACTTCAATGTTAGTCCAGAAACTCTCTCAGAACCCTTCTCAGTCTCTACTCCAGTTGGTGACCCAATTATAGCTAGACGGGTATACAAAAATTGCCCTGTCACAATCTCCCAGAAAGTCGCCTCAGCAGATCTTGTAGAGTTAGAAATGGTAGACTTCAATGTCATTGTAGTCATGGATTGGTTACATTACTGTTATACCTCAGTCAATTGTAGAACTAGGATTGTTCATTTTCAGTTTCCAAATGAACAAATCTTAGAATGGAAGGGTTGTAGCTTAGCGCCTATTAGTCGATTCATTTCTTACTTTAAAGCTAGAGAGATGATCTCTAAGGGTTATCTCTATCTTCTAGTTCGGGTTAAAGATTCAAGCTCCGAGACCCCAACTCTTAAGTCAGTTCTTGTAGTTAATGAGTTCCCAGAAGTATTTCCAGAAGATCTTCCCAGAGTTCCTCCCGAAAGGGAAATTGACTTTGGAATTGATCTCCTTCCAGATACCCAGCCTATCTATATTTCTCTTTATAGAATGACTCCAGCTGAGCTTAAGGAATCGAAAGAGTAGTTGAAAGACCTTCTAATAAGGGCTTCATCAGACCCAGTATTTCCCCATGGGGTGCACCAGTATTGTTTGTGAAGAAGAAAGACGGTTCCCTCAGAATGTGTATTGACTATCAATAGTTGAAAAAAGTCACAATCAAGAATAAGTATCTCATCCCCAGGATTGATGACTTGATTGACCAACTTCAGGGTGCTAGTCATTTCTCAAAGATAGACCTCAGATCGGGTTATCATCAGCTCAAAGTTAGAGATAATGACATTCTCAAGATAGCCTTCAAAACTCGGTATGGTCATTATGAATTTGTAGTTATGTCGTTTGGACTAACCAATGCTCCTGCAACTTTCATGAACTTGATGAACAGAGTATTCAAGCAGTATTTGGACTTGTTCATTATCGTCTTTATTGATGATATCCTCATTTACTCTAGGAATGAGGATGAATATGAAAATAATTTGAGGGTGGTTCTGCAAACTCTCAAAGATCCCCAATTATTCACTAAGTTTAGCAAATGTGAGTTTTGGTTGCAATCCGTTACTTTCCTTGGTTAGATTGTGTCTAGCAAAGGGATCCGAGTGGATTCTCAAAAAATAGAAGCAGTGAAACAATGGCCCAGACTTACAGATATCATAAGTTTCTTGGGTCTAGCAGGTTATTACAAAGGTTCGTGGAAGGATTTTCATCCATAACCTCTCCAATGACTAAGTTAACGCAAAAAAGGTCAATTTTTAGTGGTCGGATGATTGTGAGAAGAGCTTCGGAGAACTGAAAACTAGGTTGACTACAACTTCTGTTTTGACTCTACCAGAGGGTTCAGGCGGTTATATGATCTATTGTGATGCATCCAGAGTCTTCCTAGGTTGTGTGTTGATGTAGCGAGGTAAAGTTATAGCTTATGCTTCTAGATAGATTAAGGTGCATGAGAAGAACTATCTGACTCATGACTTCGAGCTTACAACAGTGGTGTTTGCACTTAAGATTTGGAGACATTACTTGTATGGTGTTCACGTAGATATGTTCACAGACTATAAGAGCTAGATGTGTTCATAAACAATAAGAGCCTTCAGTATGTGTTCACCCAGAAAGAGTTGAATCTTTGCTAGATGAGATGGCTTGAGTTCCTCAAGGATTATGATATGAGTGTGCATTACCATCCTGGTAAGGCCAATGTTGTAGAAAATGCTCTTAGTAGACTATCGATGGGTAGTGTGGCACATGTAGAGGAAGAAAGAAAGGATCTAGCAAAGGATGTTCACAGACTTGCTCGCTTATGAATTCGTCTTATGAGCATATCAGATGGTGATGTAATAGTCCAGAATAGGTCAGAATCTTCATTGGTAGTGGAGGTTAAGGTAAAAGCAAGACAATGATCCAATATTGCTTCAACTAAAGGGTACAGTCCATCAATAGAGGGTTGACGTTTTCTCCCAGGGGGAAGATGGTGTGCTTCGCTATCAGGGTCAGTGATGTGTTCCTAAGGTAGGTGAGTTAAGACAACAGATTCTTGTAGAAGCCCATAACTCCAGATATTCTATTCATCCAGGTGCCACTAAGATGTACCGTGATCTGCAAGAAGTCTTTTGGTGGAATGGTATGAAAAGGGATATAGCGGATTTTGTGGCTAAGTGCCCCAATTGTCAGCAAGTCAAGGTTTTACATCAGAAACCAGGAGGTATGTCTCAAGAGATCGACATTCCTACTTGGAAGTAGGAAGTGATCAACATAGACTTCATCATAGGTTTAACTCGTACTCGTAGACATCATGACTCCATTTGGGTGATAGTGGTTAGAGTACTAAGCCTGCGCGCTTTTTGGCGGTCAAGACTACAAATTCAGTAGAGGACTACGCCAAGATTTACACTAATGAGATAGTCAGGTTGCAGGGGTTCCTTTGTCTATTATCTCGGATAGAGGTCCTCAGTTTACCTCACATTTCTGAAAGTTATTTCAGAAAGGTCTTGGTACTCTGGTTAATCTTAGCATAACATTTCATCCGCAGATGGATGGTCAGGCAGAGCGTACCATTCAGACCATAGAGGACATGTTGAGAGCTTGCGTGATCGATTTCAAGGGTAGTTGGGATGATCACCTTCCTCTTATAGAGTTCACCTACAATAATAGTTACCATTCCAGCATTTAGATGGCCCCTTATGAGGCATTGTATGGGCGTAGCTATAGATCTCCAGTTGGTTGGTTTGAAGGAGGTGAAGCAGCCTTGATAGGGCCAAATTCAGTTCATGATGCTATGGAGAAAGTGCAACTTATTAGAGATAAACTTAAGACAGCCAGAGTCGCCAGAAGTCTTTTGCAGATATAAGGAGGAGGGAACTAGAGTTCCAAGTTGATGATTGGATTTTCTTGAAAGTGTCACCTATGAAAGGGGTGATGAGATTTGGCAAGAAAGGGAAGCTCAGTCCTAGATATGTAGGCCCTTACAAGATATTGAAAAGGGTTGATAAAGTGGCTTATGAGTTAGAGCTACCACCGAACTAGCAGCAGTGCATCCAGTTTTTCACATTTCGTTGTTGAAGAAGTGTGTGGGTGATCCAGCATCTATCGTACCTTTAGAAGGTGTGGCTGTGAATGATAGTCTCACTTATGAAGACGTACCAATTTAAATCCTTGATCGTCAGGTTCGAAGGTTGAGGAACAAAGAAGTCCCTTCAGTCAAGGTTTTGTGGAAGAGTCACGTTATAGAGGGAGCTACTTGGGAAGCGGAAGCAGCCATGAATGCCAAGTATCCTCACCTCTTTCCTTCCGATTCTATTCCAGTTTGAGGTAATAGTTCCTCTTCAGTTTTTCAGTCATTGATGCACAGTTTCACTCTTAGCATCATGTTGCTTCAGGTTGTACTTGCATTTTAAGCGTATTTGCATGTTCTTGGAACTTAGTTCAGTCAGAAATCAGTTTCCAATGCTTAGTGGTAGCGGTTGTAACTCTCTCCCTCCATTTCAGCTAGTTTAGTGTTCATTCAAGGACGAATATTCCCAAGGGGGAGATAATATAACACCCCACATGCTAGAACTACCAAATTGAAGATTTCAGGTGTTGCAGGTGGCACCCACGGGCATCACCCATGGATCGTAGGAGGACCCACGGTCCATCCTGTAGGTCCATGGCGCACCTCCTGTGACCCTTCACCAGAAACCCCCAGAAAAATATTCTACGTGTCGACCCACGGACCGTGGTCTGCGTCCGTGGATCAGACCCCAGTTTTCAACCACCAGAACAACATTGACGGTTGACCAGCATGAACCGTCAGTTGATCGACGGTCCGTCGGTGACCCCGACAACAGTTAACTCAGGGGTTTTTTGGTCTTTACCTTATGCGTTGGACCATAAACTATGTCATTTAACCCCTAAACTATGTGGTTTTGGTCAGTTTTAGCCTAGAAACATAACTAGAAGTTATCTAAGTCATATCATTCATCAAAACTTAGAAAAATTAGAGCATAAGTGGAGAAAGAGGTCAAGAACCCTAGTTCAAGAACGCAACAAGGTTTCATCAGTTTCAACCCTGAAATCGAAAGATTTCTCCGTGGAATTCGTCACCACGTATGTGGGATTTCACTAGTGGGTTCCTTTCACCCATTAAGTCCCTAGATTTCAGTCAGACTCTTGATTCCCTTAATTTTATCCAGACCTAAGGTTTCTTAAATGTTAAAATTGTTGGGTTTTAGCTGTTAT
Organism: Solanum tuberosum; assembly: GCF_000226075.1. Classification (NCBI taxonomy): domain Eukaryota; kingdom Viridiplantae; phylum Streptophyta; class Magnoliopsida; order Solanales; family Solanaceae; genus Solanum; species Solanum tuberosum. Next base: position 218,932 of record NW_006239484.1, read on the forward strand.
AATGATTCCAATTCATATTATCATGTTGTAGTATTGGTTTGCCCAGATTCATGCATAAACTCAAAACCCTAGTTATGTAGTAGTTCTTTTAGTTCATGAATTACACATGCTAGGTCAGTTAATTCAGCTATATATATAAATATGCCTCAGTTTTCGAACGCATTATTATCAATATATTAATGTTGCATTCTCAGTTTGCATGTCAGTATTTTGAGCTATCTAATATTATAGCATTTCAGTCATAAAGTGGTAACTACTTAATCAATTGGGAGAAGCTTAATACTGAGTGAACTAGGGTCAGTCACCCTCAAGTTCCAAAACTACGTGCCTCGTCGGATAAGTCCCCTCTGTTGGGCATTACATTTTAGTGATCACGCCAGCATGCCTCTATACCTTTGGCATGGTATATTGGGTCCTCTTGTTAGGGCGTATACATCGGACTCCACATTTAGCTTATGTGGTTTTATGTCGGTTATTAGTAGCTCCTTTATAGTTCAGTCAGATTCTATTACATTGACCATGTTATCAGTATAGTTCAGTATTCAGTCTCAGCATGTTATAATCTTAGCCATTGCATTCAGTTTAGCCATGTTCAGTATTTCCATTATCCTTATCATGTTTAGATTATATCATTGTTTATTTTGCTTGTTCAGTTATGTTATTATTCAGCTTTATTTTATCTTTCTTGCTTAGTACCTTTCAAGTACTGACGCATACTCTGCGCTACATCTTCTCGTGATGTTGGTTCAGGTCCTCAGCAGTCATATCACGCATAGATCGGTTCCCGATATTCAGGTCAGCAGCATTAGTGGTGAGTCCTCATTCTTTGAGGACTAGTGACATAATTATGTTTCTTGCTTTTAGCTTTAGTTTTAGCTTTGCTAGATCTAGCTGGGGCATGTCCCAATATTTCTAGTTAGTAGAGGCTTTATTTCAGACATAGTTAGTTTCAACTTTAGTCTTAGAGTTTGACTTTTCATTTGTATTCAAACTCTCAGTTTTCATATATTCAGACTTAGTATATGGGTATTCCCCATCATTTCAGATTATTGATATACTTTAGCTTCCGCACAGTATTTATTGATTCAGTTTGCTTTAGTATGCTTATGATATGCCAGTAGGGTTAGCTTAGGGTCACTCATGATCCTAGGTCCCGTGTCTGCGTCCATGGGGTATCCTTGGGGCGTGACACTCTCATAGTTGAAATTCAAGCCATTTTACATTAGAAATGTACATAGACAAGCACTGAGGACTTGATTTGGTGAACTAGAAGAATAAATTAGTCCAAAATCTCTGACTCATCATTATCCTCACTAGGCATGTGCACGAGAAGTGATAGGAATAACTCAATCTCTTTCCTTCTTTTATCCTTTCATCAATAACTTCATCACACATTTATAAATTCAAGCATCCAGTGTTATAATGCATTGAAGTTCATTCCTCTTTCATTCTTTATGTGCCCCCAAGCATATGTTTTTTTCCCACCTCATTGATTCATTTTCATTTACATCCTCTACCACAACTTAGTCTTTTTAGCTCATATTTTCATCACTAGACATTAGTGAAGAATGAGCATTAAAATAGAGGATTCAAAGAGGTCAAGTTGTGCTACATGGCTTCTAAAAATTAAGTTAAGTGTCATGACACCACATCATCATGCCACTTAGACGCCACATGGCATAAGGTTGTCCATATGGAAGACTTATAATTGAAGAATAATTGTCCTTGGTGGAATATTCTAGAAATATATAGAGAATTCCTTAGAAGACCTTATAATTCCATGGATTTGCATGGAAAGTCCTTGGAATCTTCTAGTTGTACAAAGAGTTCTAGAATAGGTACTTGTTCATAATTATTTTTTTGCTAATTAACCCCTAGTGAGTAGTATAAATAGAGGGGCACCCATTTGTAATGACATCAAGAAAGAAAAGCAAATCTTCCAAGTCTTAAGTAAGAGAAAAAAGGCTTGTTAAGAAATTGTCTTTTGTCTTTCTTCATTCCCTTAGTGAGTTAGTATTAAAAGGCTTACTTGATTTTGCAAGATCGTAAAAGATTTGTGAATGAGTTATGAAGTGCCTCATGGTTTGTTTAGTAGAAGTCTAAGGTCGTGATAAAGTGATATCAGAACAAAGTTTGACACTAAGGGAATGGCTAACAAGGTAGACCTCAATGCTATTATCACCACTAATGTCAAGAAAGATGGTGGAAAGAAGCACTGAAAGGGAAGGAAGAACCTGGAGGAATGGACAATTGTTACCCAACCTTACACCAAGCGAAGAACTGACGTCCCACTCACCTACGACCATTGAGGTGAGTGACGATGAACACGAAAAGGAGCCCATTGACGTCACACTCAAAATAGAGTGGATCTCGAAGGTGGATACAATGAGGCAGGTTGTGGAGATTTTAGGTAAATGCATGAACGAGGTTGATAAAAAGTTCTACACTCTCAAGGGCTTCACCCTTGAGGAGAATGACAACATTCGCAATGATTTGGATGGGCATAAGCATGAGGAATATGAGATGAAATAAATCATCACTTCCTTAGACTGTCGGCTCATGAATGCATTAGCCACAATTGAAAACATGAAGTTCAAGATGGAAGCACTTAAGGGAGGAATTGAAGTTAGAGTATTTGCAACGTCCAATGGAGATAGGGAGGACAAGATTTGGGGTCCCAAGCCACCGAGGTTCAAAGGTGCTCGTGACGCACACGAGGTGGAGAATTTTTTTTGGCACTTGGAGAATTACTTCAAGACTAACAAAGTGAAGAATGACAAGAACAAAATAGACACTCTCGTGTTGTACATCTTGGAGATAGCCACACTAAGGCGGAAGCGAAGGGTTTCTGAGATAGGGAAGGGACTTTGTACCATCAACACATGGAAGAAATTCCAAGCTAAGTTCAAGAAGGCTTTATTTCCCAACAACGTCTCTATGAAGCAAAACAAAAGTTTTGGGAGTTGAAGCAAACAGACAACATACGAGCATATGTGAAAGAGTTCACCACCCTCACGCTTCAGATTCCCAATGTCACAAATGAAGATATGTATTCCACTTCATGGTTGGATTGCAAAATTAGGCCAAGATGAAGTTGGAACGTCAATAGGTTTGGACTATTGATGAATCCATCACGTAGGCCGAACCTTTAAGAGAGTTTAGGCATGGAAAACATGACAGAGGTAGAGGAGAAGAGATAATAGGTAGTCATGACCAAGTGTGGAGATTGTGGAAAAATAAAGGAGCAGCAACCATGTTTCAAGAATCATGACACCTATAAGTCTGATCGATGGCAAGATGTTTGGATGACAAATCTATGTTGAGAGGAAGGCACAAACTACATGTGAAACAGTTGTTGTATATGTGGTGGGCTGCATGGCTACGCAATATGCGTTGAACGGAAGAATTGTAGTGCCATATTACATGAATTAAAGGAGAAAGATGCACAAGAACCAAGGCAAATTTAGGCACAATTCAATTGGGTATGATTGGACTATGCGGAGCTATCACAAAGCAATTAGAAAAGCTGAAAAGAATATGACATACAATATGTAGACATCACGATTAATAGATGACCCGCTTCTGCTATGGTCGACACGTTTGCAGAGGCTGACATCATAACTAAGACCGTAGCAACAATGTTAGGATGAATAACAATCCAAGTAACACCTGCCTAAAGACCGGCAATGCACTATTGGATCCTATGTGTGGAGTCACTCATGGAGTAAGCATCACACTAGGAGAGTGGAAAGGTAAGACTATATTACTATCACTCATTTAGACATCTTTCACATAATTTTCGAGCATGAGCTCTTCCAAAAGTGACATAATGATTGATCCCTACTTCCAACGACTATTAGATATGGAGAGAGAAGGATCATGTATGGTTCCCCTAGTTAAAGTACGAAAGACAGAAAGAGAAGCCCAACTATCAGCCATGTAGCTTGTGAAGAGCATAACAAAAGGGGAGCTGACATTTATGTATCACCTCAGAAATTGGTAAGTTGAAAAGAAAAGGAAATGTTCCTAAGATATTGAAGAAAGTTGGTGCTACAGATCGACCTACGGTTGTAGAGCTTTCTAGGGTTCGTAGGAAGGGTCTCGTAGACACTAGATAAGATTTTTTTAAATTTCAAGTTTCTAAAGTATGACCTACAATTTGACAGGATGAATTGTAGGAATTTGTACGAGCCATAGATGGCTCTCAAATAAATGATTCGCAAATTTGATTTAAGACCTCAGACCTATAGAAGGATTGGACAAGTCGTTATTTGTTCTACGAATCATATAAGGGGTCTCGTAGAAGGGATCTAGACTTAGAGAAATTTTGAACTTGAAGTTGGGTTCTATGGAAAGGGTCTACAGACTGTAGACTAGATGATAGACCATAGAAATGTCTCATGGAAGTTTGAAGGATTTTTGGGTTTCTGAAGTTGGTTCTATGGTTAACTAGTGTGGGACGTAGAAATGATCCACAGACAATAGGTTCCAATCATAGATCACACTGATAGTTATTCTTATGGGTATTTGGGTCATTTCCTGTACATTTAATACCTATACTATGTCGTTTTGACCCTAACTTGAAGTCCTATAACTACCTTTTTATTCCTAAAACTAATCAACTCTCTCATTCTCTCAAAAACCCCAAATCCCATCTACATTCATCCTCTCAAATTCTCTCTTAAGTTCAAGGAAGAAATCTAGGGTTCAAGTTTCAAGCCTCCTTTTTCCTCCACTGCTTTTGGGCTTTTACTATCAAGGTATGTGGGAATTCACCAATAGATTTCATTCATCCATTGGGTCCCTAAAAACTCCAAGTTTCCAATTCAATTTCATCAAAATTGATTATGGTTTCATCCGATTCTCCATGGGTCTTATTTGTTATGTTGAATTTTAATCTTATTATGAATGATTTGATTCAGTTCATGTTTTCAAATCGATATCATATGGACCCATGCATTATACATCACTTTGACTATGAATTTATGAAGATATGAAGCTATGAACTTATTAATGATGACTTATGAAAAGTTATTCGTGATTTATGAAAAGGATGTTGAATGAACTAAGGTTTCTTTTGTGATAAGCATCAACAAAATTGTGAAAGATTTTATCACGTATTAAGGAATCATGGTTGTGAAAGGTTTTCTCACATATGTATGAATCATGATTTAAAGGAGCTACTCTATAATGACTTAATTATTGTATTGGTAGTTTAATTCTGTCTTTCCTAGTATGAAAATATGAGCATGTTTATGATTACTTCTGTTTGGATTTAACTTAGCATTGAGAGAACTTTGAGGTAGAGGCTCAAATAAAGTAGTCTCTAGTAGAAAACTCTAATTCCAAACTAAGCGCCCCAGTAGGATTGTCTTAAATAACCTAGCTAGTGGATCCATAAATAGCAAATGAATGAATGATACGGAGCTCTACCTTGGCAAGTAGGCTCTCCCTTCTCCGTGAGGGAGTTACATCAGATTCCATGTTCTAGCTCGCATAGTCTATTGTCGGTTAAAGCTAATCTCCCACAAAAATGAACTAAAGTTACTTCAAAGTTTTTATGAAGCTTTCATTATGATTTTAAGATGCATTGACCATTTTCATAATTTATGGTTCTTTCAAAGCTTTACTATGTTTTAGCTTGGTCATGCATATCATGTTTTGCTTCATGTCCCCTAATGATCATGTCTCATGTTTTCATGAATTTCCCCATACTTAGTACATTCCATGTACTAATGCATATTTGTGAATACATTGTTTAATAATGTAGGTTCGATGCTTCCTCTCCTCCCACTCGTGGCTAGTTGATTAGTTGATCAGTGAAGACTTGGTATCCTCATATTCCGAGGACTATGTTATCCTTACTAAGCTTTCTTACGTCTTTAGTTTTTGGATGTTGTACATGGTGTATGTGTTACATCCCAACCATTTTTTTGATGTATTAGATTGGCTAGTCAAGACTATAATTAGACTTCTGCTTTTATGATATGAGACTTTCTACTTAAGTTCTACTTTTGTCTATTATATTATGTTGTATTTATGTCAAATGGATTGTGTAGGGCCTTATGGAGTCCTATACACCATGTCACGTGTAGGATGTACCTTGGGTCGTTACAGTTTATAGCCACCATTGCAAGTTTGGATGAAGACAATGGTGCTAATGAGTCATTTCCACCATGAATAGATAGAGACCTAGAAGATAAAAAAGACGTGATGTCTGAAAAGTTACACGAAGGCATTGATCAAGTCATGTACTATTGGTCGTACATGCGAGAAGACAAGATTCGGTTGTTCATGTAGTAGCAATGCGATGTAGTCGTCGCATCATCAGGTGGGGAAGAATGTCATGACCCGCCACATCACCATGCCACTTAGACACCATGTGTCATTAGGTTGTCCATATGGAAGGCTTATATTGGAAGAACAACAATATTTAGTGGAATATTCTAGAAATTTAGGGAGAAGACCTTAGAATTCAATAGATTTGCATGGAAAGTCCTTGGAATCTTCTAGTTGTGTAGAGAGTTCTAGAATAGGGACTTGTACATAATTAATAATTTGCAACTAGCCCCTAATGAGTAGTATAAATAGAGGGGCACACATTTTTAATGGCATCAAGCAAGAAAAGTAAATCCTCCAAGTCTTGAGTAATAAAAAGCCTTCTTAAGAAATTCTCTTGTGCCTTTCTTCATTCCCTTAGTGAACTAGTATTAAAAGGCTTACTTAAGTTTGAAAGATCATGAAAGATTCATGAGCGAGTTTTCAAGTATCACACGATATGCTTGGTAGAAGTATAAGGCGGTGACATCAGACTCAACAATATTGACTAAGATCAATGTTAAGGGGAGGAAACTTTTGGAAAGTGAGTGCTCAGAAAGGGCCTAAGGTAATTTCGCAAGCTCAACCACATCTAGGATTTCTCCTTGAAATACATTTGGGGAAAGTTATACATAATATATGATTAATAACATTCAAAGACACTTCATCCAATACTAAGTGTCAATGATCATTAGTTAGTAATATAACCCAACTAAATGAGTTGGGGTCGAATCCCACCGGGAGTGGTATGTGTTTGAGAATCAAGAGCCAAGTGCGAATATGTTCAAGTCAATCATAGGAATAGATATTTACGAATAAAAGCATAATTTAAATTAAAGGGTGACACAAGTGTCAAATAACAGAGGGGTTTTGGTTGTAATTATCAACTACAATAGCAACAAATAACACGAATTAACAAGTAATGAGACGGGTTCTTGGGATATGATTGGATTATAGGCTAAGGTAGACAAATGGGTAATTAAAATTGTTAGTAAATAGTTGTAAATCAGTGAATAAGCTAGACTTTAGTGGGGATAAACTTTCTCTCGACCAATTTACCCCGAATCAAGTTGGTTTCTCTTGAACACCAGCAAACAGCAATTAAGAACAGCCTACGCTTTAGTCCATTCACCCTATCGAGCTGAATGTGTGGAAAAGGGTTTAGGATTCACTCTCTTGAGTTGAACCCATGACAGCCCAATACTCACAGACCATTAATTCAATAATCTTAGTTTTAAAACCTCTCTCTCGAGCAAGTCAAAAACACGAAGGTAGAGTTGCATTTGCAACTACAACCCTTTAAATTAAACCATAATTATTGATTGAAATAACTTTTAAACCACATTTAAACTATTAATTAGCAATACCCATAAGCTAACTCAACCCATAATCACATAATCACACCCCAAGAATTGAAGTTTTAGCTAGACATCATAAAAAGATAGAAATCGTTACCAAATTGTGTTTTCATCAACTAGGTTAGATTAATTTCGTCTTTACAACGGTCCAAATTGAAGAATCTCAAAGACCCACTTCCAATTTCTCAAAACTGGAAAACTTCAATTCTTCAAAGCTAAGGAAAATACTGCCTCAATACTCAGAGTTCCAACTCAAAAATTTACTCTAATGAATGTTCAGAATAAAATTTTATACTAAACATAATGTTTGAATATGTATTTATAGTCACCAAAAATATGCTGCGAAGGGCCATTCGGCGCAGTAAGTCGGGATCGTCGATCAACTTGGCGTTCCGCCCTTTGATCATTTCCATCGCCTTTTTTCTTTGGCCTTCATCATCTTCAAGTTTTGTAACATTGGGCGATCCAATCACTGCATCACGTAACCATTCGACGACTAGCCGACTACTCCTTTCTCTTGCCGACTTGGTTTTTTCCTTCAGGGCTTGGCACACTGGAACCTTAGGCAAGGTAATAGCCACTCAAAGATTCGCCCAGTGGATTAGGCGATCAACAGGCCTTCTTTTCTTCGTTCTTTCAGCTGCCTTGTTCCTTTTTGCTCGTTAGTGTCCATGCTTTGTTCCTCAATCCAAATATCTGGAAAACAAGGATTTTACATCAGTTATTGGCACAAAATTAAGCATTTGAGGACACTAAATCTATCCAAATAAATCCCTAATGAGTCCAAATCATGGACTCATCAACACCCCCAACTTAAACTTTTGCTTGTCCTCAAGTAAAACTCAAGTTCAGCAGTTCAAAAAGGATGTCTCAAACAATGCTACGCAAGACTCAATCATGAATGCACACAAAAGGACAGAACTTACTCATACAAAGATGAATTGTGTACTCAAAGATTCTAAGTTGTGACTCACCATTATCAAAGATTCTCAAGTTCACAATACTTGCTTCAAATGCAAGTTCAAGCTCAACAGAGGTACTCAAATTCCCTCACACAAAGAATGATTCCATATTCACACACAATGGTTCAACAATTTATAGCTCCGGAATCACAATCAACACTCACACTCACAAAGATGAACACATGCATCACTCCACCCATAGGTTTACCCTTATTTTTATAATCAACACTTGTTTCAGCTCACTCAAGATCAAAATGGTATTTTGAAGGCTTGTAACCGGGTTGAGTGTAAAGGTATGGTCATTTAGGCTCAGTGGCTACTATCCTCATGAAATGTGGTGTAAACAACACTACCTTCCCTTTCTTTCATCATTCTCATTCATGCTCAAAAGTCACCCCATTATTCACTTTCCATGGACTGTTGGATATCCCATTTCTTTTTACATTTTCACAACTTTATTCCACAAATTTTTCATTATTTTCTTCTCTTTTTTTTCGTATGGAGGGGTTCCATCTTTCTCAAAACTATGGGTAAAAGGGAACTTCTTTGCACTTTTTGATTTACCTTCTCTTTTCACCACACCCCCAACTTAGGCTTTTGGCCTAAGTTGGCTATTCAAACAAACCACAAATCATGAGGATTAAGGGTAAAGGGATAAAGAAAGGTCACAATTTTCATCAAGTTTCTTCCAAGAAAAAGGTAAGGCTCAAAGGATGTTCAAGCAAGGATCACACACTCCCAAGGTTGGCCACAAAAGAGGTATAATGTTAAATTGTTTCAACTCTTAAAAATTGTTGCTTAAGATCATTTCAAGTGCTTGCATCACTCAATCAACCGAACCAACGGGGAAAATTCTAGGTGTCATCACACA
>NW_006239484.1:229926-248706 GCF_000226075.1 Solanum tuberosum
CTTGGCCCCCGCTAAGTACTCATGTTTAGAGGTGGTGTTGGACAAGTTGTGTATTATGCTTGAGCTTGACTCATCTATGGTATTTATGTATCATTTCTTCTTTTTTTCTCTTGCTCCCTTAGTCGCGATTTCCCCCTTTGATTATGCTTATTGCTTATGGTCATTTTAATTGCTTCCGCGACCAAGGATGTGTAATGATACGCTATGAGGCTTGTTTGGGGTTCCTTCGGGTTCCCCATTCGCCGGTCACGTCTAGGCCCTAGGCTTGGGTCGTGACACATGCTCTTCAAAGTTGCCTAAGATCATTTTAAGAGATTGCATCACTTAGTCAACCAGACCAACGGGGAAAATTCTAGGTGTCATAACACATGGTTCACGGTAAGCTCATCACACACAAGACATTGACACCAATGTCAAACAAGACTCCACACTTTCGCTAGTGTACACTGATCATCACAACAGACTCAATTTGATAATTGGCTAGTCACAACGAGATGCAAAAAGTTCACATATTGCCTATGCAACTTCATTTGGCCACATCGTAGCTGCACAGTCATTTATGTTCGATTATGCGCACTATTCAAGTCATCGATATTGATCAAGACCAATACTCAAATTTATAAGAGAACAACCACATTCAAACACAAACAAGAGGTGGCACACAATTTTTTTGAAAGGGTCCAAAAATCATTTACAATTAAAACAAGGAGCCACAAGCTCAATGATCCACAAAATACAGTGCTAAACACAATCAATAGCACAAAAACCTAAATATACAGATAGAATAATAGTCACAAAAGGTGGGCCTCACCCCACCACAAAACAAAAGCTATTCGTCCTTAAATGCAAGTAATAAAATATCCAAAAGTCAAATAAACAAGGCAAAGAAGGAGGTAAAGAGGGATCATATCTAAATAGTCGCTATATCTGTCTGGGCATCAGCCCTCGGAGTAGTGCTCTGAACCTGGGCATCAGTACCCGGAGCCACATCAACAGTACCACTAGCTCCACTAGGATCAACTAAGGGTGTATCTGCCAAAGAAGCCTGCACATCCGCATCTACCATGGCCTCCTCAATATCCATATGGCCCTCGTAAGAAGCCTCCTCAACAACCCCAAGCATCTCCTTATCCATCTCATCCTCGGACTTAGGATCAACTACCTCCTCAACTCTAACATCATCTCCGGTGGTAGTCGGAGGCATATCTGGCTCGACTGGCACATCTGGGATCTCCACCATCCCAAAGATCATGGACACGTCGATGGACTTCAACTGGTCCACATATCTCCTCAGTGCAACAATGGTGGCTTTTTGAGCCGTCACCTTCTCGGTGGCCCCTTACCATGCTCACACACCTCTTTCCTAGCCGCAAGGGCATCAGTGGTAGCACTCAATGTTGTCACACCATCATAAAGGACTGCTTGAATCATGCCCGGAATGGAGGCCTCAAGTCTGGCAGCACGATGATCGGCAGAATGGGCTAGTATCCCCATCCGGAATAATGTAGCCTGAGTGAGCGGGAGCTGGGAAACAGTAACAACAGTAGCTCTGGGAGGCAATGTAGCAACAGAGGAACTAGGGGTGTCAGAAGGAACAACACTAGAAGTACTTAAAGGCCCAGGGGACAGAGTAGGAAAATGTGCCTCTGCAAGTAATGTGTCTGTGTCCACAACCAAGGAAGATTCCACCGGGGCTATCTTCTTCTTCTCTGCCTCGTCTTTTAAATACTCCACCCCGATTCTCAGGATATCAGTAGAAGATGTGGGAATCACTTCCATATCTTTCTTCTCATCTCTACGGACCCGAGCTCGTCTGCAAAGCTCGATACTCAACACTGGAAAGGGGAGGGAAGTCTGGCACTGCTTGGCCCTCATGACCATCTCTTGTCCCATAATCATAACCTAGATTTATCCTTGTCTCATCAATGATGCACCCTAGATAGGCTGCTTTGTCATGGAGGAAAATTGACTTGTTCTGGGATGGCATAATGTTACTGCTGATGAAGCCAAACCAGAACCTTGCAGCTATGTTTAGATCCTTCTTCTTAATAAGTGCTCCAACTTCAAGCCATTTGGGGGTATCATCTGATATGATCGGGGACAACTACTTCTTCATATTTTCTAATGTAGTTGTCCGGATCATGTGTTGGCAATCGTCATCAATATCATCATGACATTCAAGGACAACATTAATAGTCTCACTATCACACTTGACCTTCTTTCCCTGGACAACTACATAGTCAACTGGCTTGATTGTAGCTGTCTGCTTCTTTGTATGTGGTACCAAGGCTCCATAAGCAGCGTAGAACTCCCGAACCCAATTAGGGATGTAAGGGCCACAGGGATTTATGAAGAGTTGGAAGTTGTGCTACTTTAGGCAACTCATTATCTCTGGGTACCTATCAATAACTCCATCAATAGATAGACGCTTCTCCTCGATAATGGTCCTTAGCCCCTCGGTCTTCAGTTTGTTCATAGAATTAGGAGGAGGACCCTGTACTGGTGGTGCTAGGACCACGACATGTGCTGGAGCAGGAGGAGGAATAGTGGTGACCTGAGGAGTCATGATCCTAGATGGATCATTCATCCTTTGAAATCACAGCTTTGCCCTCTGTGCTGCTACTAGTTCATCATCTTCAGGCTCAGAAGCTGTAGTCTGATGCTCTTGGTGCTCACCCACACTTTCAGAAGTGGTGAGGTGAGCAGCGTAGATACCGTCATTGTCAAAGCTGGCCTCTGATGATGCAGGTGCCTTCCCTTTTCCCTTTCTCTTCCCACCAGTTGTAGGAAGTTTGGTGGCCTTGGACCTAGATGCAGTTGCATCCTCATTGATTTTTATACCTTTAGCAGGGCGGCATGTCCCTACCAGCAACTTTTGGTCTAACCATGTCTGTAAAAACATCAAAAAGAGCTAGAAATAATTCAAGAAAAAGCACAGAAAAGCAATTGCAGACAAACTCGCCTAACCGATCGGTGAGTCACTGAATCTCTTTGGCGAGCCAGATCGGGCTCGCCGAAAGGATTGGCTCAAAAGGTTCTCAGGAAAATGGCATGTCGGCGATGGGAAGGACCCTTCAGTAAATTTCCAAGAGCATTCGGTGAGCAAGGATTAGCTCGCCGAAAGTTACAGTGCTTTTAAGGATTAGGGGCGCAGACAAAGGCCGATAAAGGAAGACCTTCGGTGAGTCATCGAGTGCACTCGGCAAACTCAGACTTCTCACCGAAAGTTACAGAACCTTTTTCACAATTTAGCATGAAATTAAAGGCGAAAAAGGGAACTTCGGTGAACCGCCAAATGGTTCGGCGAGCTCGACCCAGCTCGCCAAACGACCCAATGTGCCTACTTTCAACCCAACTTCCCAAATTCTACCCTACAGTCCCCGAAAACAAAAAGAAAACATGCACTCTTAAAATTAAGCTAATATCCATTACACCCAAACAGGGATGTCTCAAACAGTGCTACACAAGACTCAATCATGAATGTACACACAAGACTCAACTTACTCATACAAGGATCAATTATGTACTCAAAGACTCAAGTTGTGACACACCATTATCAAAGATTCTCCAGCTCACAATACTTGCTTCAAATGCAAGTTCCAGCTCAACTAAGGTATTCAAATTCCCTCACACAAAGAATGATTCCATATTCACACACAATGGTTTAATCATTTAAAACCCTGGAATCAAGATCAACACTCACACTCACAAAGAAGAACACAATGCATGCTTTCACCCATAGGTTTGCCCGTATTTTCCAATTGACAATTGCTTCAGCTCACTCAAGATCAAAAAGGTATTTTTCAAGGCTTATAATGGGGCTGAGTGCAAAGGTATGGTCATTTAGGCTCAGTGACTTTCATACTCATGAAATGTGGTGCTCACAACACTTCCTTTCCTCTTATGTCATCATTCTCTTTAGTGTTCATAAGTCATCCCATTATTCACTTTCCATGGATTGTTCGGAAACCCCATTTCTTTTGTAATTTCATAAGTTTATTCCATGACTTTTTTTTTATTCTTTTCTTTTCTCTTTTTTTTTTTGTATGGAGGGGTTCCATTTTTCTCAACACCATGGGTTAAAGGAGACTTTTATTGCACTTCTTGACTTGCCCTCTCTTTTTACCACACCCCCAACTTAGGCTTTTGGCCTAAGTTAGCTATTTAATCAACCACAAATCAAGAGGATTATAGGTAGTGGATTTAAGAAGGGTCATGTTTTCATCAAGTTTCTTCCAAAGAAAGGTAAGGCTCAAAGGGTGTTCAAAAGAGGTTTACACACTCACAAGGTAGGCCACAAAAGAGGTATATGTCAAATTGGCTCACACTCTTCGAAGTTGCCTCAGATCATATCAAAATATAGCCTTACTTAGTCGACCGGACCAACGGGGCAAATTCTAGGTGTCATCATGCATGGTTCACGGTAATCTCATCACACAAGGCATTGACACCAAAGTCAAACGAGACTTCACGCTTTCGCTAGTGTGTAATTTTCATCATAAGAGACTTGATTCGATAATTGGCTAGTCGTAAAGAGATGCAAATAGTTCACATATTGTCTATGTAACTTCACTTGGTATCATCGTAGCCACACATTCATGTTCGTTCAATTATGAGCACTATTTCAGTCATCGATATTGATCAAAACCAAGACTCAAATTTGCTAAAGAATAGCCACATTCAAGTTCATACAAGAGTGGGCGAAAAATTTGGAAGGGTTTAAAATCATTTATAATTAAAGCACAAGGAGCCACAAGCTCAAACATTCGCTAAAAGTATTGCAAAACACAATTGTAATCATAACGACCTAAATATATAAACAAAAAATCGAACATAAATATTCACACAAAAGGTGGGCCTCACCCCACCACAAAAAAAATCATTTCTCCTCAAATGCAAATGAAGTAAAGTATCCAAAAAGTGAAAGAAAGTAAGATAGCGAGGGAGGTAAAGAAGTGATCCTGTCTATGTAGTCTCTCCATCTGTCTGGGCCTCAGTGCCCGGTGCAGCAATCTGGACTTGGGCATCTGTGCCCGGAATCACCTCATAAGCAACAACTCCACTAGAGACAGCCATAGAGGTCTTTGCCGGTGATGTCTGCACAACCATCCCTGTAAGATCTACCAAATCTCTGAATATGTTCTCCTCATGTACCCCAATCTGCTCCTCCTCGATTTCAGCATCCAACTCCCCAACTGCAAGCTCATCTCGGTGTGCATCGCCGGTAGTATCTAGAGGAATCCCTGAGGTCTTAGAAGCATCCATGTCATCTGCAGCCTGGATCAATAAAGTGAAGTCGGTAGACTTCAAATAGTCTACGTCCTTCCTCAAATCTGCTACCTCAACTTTCAAAGTCGAAACCTCGGAGGTCCCCCCCTGTCTTCTCTCACAAGCCTCAACTCTTGTAGTGATAATGTCAATAAAAGTCTATAGAGGGGTCAGAGAAGCTAGAATCATAGCCTCAATCATTAATGGGATATCTCTCTCCAGTATGGTAGCTCTCACGTCAGCTAGATGCCCCATCTTCAGGATCATTGCTTCAGTGATCTTGATCTGTTGGGAGGAAGAGGATGTACCTGGGGCATGTGAGGAAGAAGAATGAGCAGAAGTACCTAAAGGCCCGAAGGACGAAGTAGGCAAAGACGCCTATGCAGGTATATAATCGATATCCACCTCTGGAGAAGTAACTGGAAGGGCTGCTCTCATCATGTCAGCCTCCTCTCTAGTGTACTCAGCCTCAATATGTCGAATATCAGTGGAGAAGGAAGGGGTAATCTCAATATCCCTCGTATCATTTCGGGGCACTCCTGCTCGCCGGCATAGTTCTGTGATCAGTACTAGGAACGGCAGTGAGGTCTGACTCTGCTTGGCCCTCATGGCCATTTCTTGCTCAATAATATTCCCCACATTAATGCTCTTCCTAGAAATAATCGATCCCAGATAGGCTGCCTTAGGAAGACGGAGAACTGACTTATTTTGGGAGGGCATGATGGAGCTGCTGATAAATCCAAACCAATAACGCGCAGCGACACTCAAATCCCTTTTCTCAATTGGACCTCCCGCCTAGATCCACCTCAGGGTGGTGCCTGAAATGAGGGGTGCCAGCCACCCCTTCAAATCATCCAAGGATTGAGCAACAGGAAATCCATCATAAGGGTGTGTGGAGTGCAGATCTCTACCCATTACAGTGTTAATGTACTCACTGCTACACCCGACCTCCTTGCCTCGGACCATTATCGCTTTAACCGGTCTGAACTCACTTGCCTTCTTCTTACTCTTAGGAACCAGATCACCATAAGCTGTGTAAAACTCGCGGACCCATGAGGGAATATAGGGGCCTCGAGGCTGGGTGAACTGCTCGAATCTGTGGAAGTGGAGGGTTTTTCTCACATATGGATGCTTCCCCTCCAAGCCTACTGTCAAAAGTAACTTCTCCTTGAGGATAGTTCGTAAACCATATCCTTTCAATTTGTTCAGAAGCCTAGGAGGAGGAACGACAGGGAGCACAGGGGTTACAGGGGGTGCCTGAGCTGGCACTAATTCTGGTGCAGTAGGAGTGACAGCTGAGGGAACTCTCTCAGAAGTGTGCTTCTTTCTTTTGCCTTTGTCTCCCGGTGGGAGTTCTTGCCTTCTCTTGTTTGGTGGATTTGATCCCCCTTCGTTTATAGTAATACCCCGTGCTTTCTTCTAGGGTGGCCTATCTAGATTTGTTCTCACCATATCTGCAAAATATTAGAGAAAATTTAGTAAATATTCGCATCAAAGCACAAAAACTTAACTGCAGACATACTCGCCGATCAATTTGGCGAGTCGTCGAATCTCTTTGGCGAGCTAAATCAAACTCGCCGAAGGGATTGGCTTAAAATTCTCAGCAAGTTTGCAATGGGAAGTCCCTTCTGGTGAATCGCTGATAGCTTTTGACGAGCAAGGGCAAAACCCGCCGAAAGGGCCAGTGCCAAATGGCTAAGGGGTGCAGACAAAGGGCGATAAAGAAGACTTTTGGCGAGTCACCGAGTGCTTTCGGCGACCTCTAGCGTCTCGCCAAAAGTTACAGAGTCAATCATCAAATAAAGCATGAAATTAAAGGTGAGATGGGGACAGTAGGCGAACCGCCGAGTGGTTCGGCAAGCTCGACCCAGCTCACCAAACAGCCCAACGTGCCTATTTTTAACCCAACTTCTCGAGTTTAACCACGCAACCCCCGAAAACAAAATCAAAGCATGCACTAGTTAAATGAAGTTCAGACCCATAACATCCATCACCCTGGGATACTCAGATTTCTCCCGGTTTTGCCAAATTTGGCCATTTGACGACTTTTGCCCTTAAGAATGGTTTCACCCACTCTATCATTGTGCAATTTCTGCCATTTAGCACAAATACAGGCTACTCAGACTTCACCCAACCAATCTAACCAACATGCAAGCATGACCCCACAAAATTGAACTTATTTTAAGGCACAAATTTATGGGCATTCGATGATCAAAACAATATGGGCAAGATTATCAAATTATAATCGGCAATCAAACATTCTAATCCTATCAGAGAAGCCCAGCATACATCACTAAGATAAGATCATTTGCAAATGAGTACAAAATGCGATAAAAATTAACATGTGGTTCGGAAAACTAACCTCTTTTGTCGAACAATACAAAATTTGAAATGCTAGGAGGCAAAGTTTTCCAACTCCGAGCACAAGTCAACGAATACAACACTTAGGAAATGCAAAAATATTCAAAATACTAAATAGGTGCGAGATTTGGAAGATTAAAAGTGAGGGAAAGTGAAAGAGTTGGAAGTTTAAACCATTAAGCCTTTTTAAAGACCGTCTAGTTCGCACCCATTCAGCGACATTAGTCGTGATCGCCGACCCATTCGGCGACTCGCGAAACGATCCCTTGCCTCGCCAAATTGTATAGGGGCTTCAGTCATATTGAGGGTCCAAATGGTAGACTAAATTGGCATCGCTGACCTATTCAGCGACTCGCCAATAATTTCACTGGCTCGCCGAGTTTTACAGACTCTCATTTGAATTTGTCTTGAGTCTAACGGCGGTCTAGGTCAGAGTCGCCGACCTCGTTGGCAATGCGCCTCCTGGTCTTTGGGTTCGCCGACCTGTACTTTTTGCATAATTCCCACATCTTAACCTGCACAATCAACACATCCTTATTCTAGAATAACAAATCAAAAAGATAAAACCTTGGGTTGCCTCCCAAGAACTGCCTTAGTTAACGTTGTGGCACGACGCAAGTCAACACTCATACTTCATTCTTGGGGTTAGCCATAGCATTACTTGGCAACCCCCTATTTTGTGGCGGGTGGAGATGAGGCACCACATGACCCGAAGGTTCATAAGCAGCTGAATGGATCTGGAATGAGAACCAATCATCTGTTTCATCACTTCGATGTTCTCCGACATCTCTTCCAGCACTCTATCATGCTCATTTACCTTGTGGAGAATGATTGAGAGCATTCCTTCGACGCGTTTACCCTCATTGTCCTTGGGCCTTCTTCGCTCATGAGGAGGGACGTATATGTCCTTTCTTTTGCATTGGACTTTAATCTCCACCATCTTTTTGGCCAACTCATCCATCTGAGTCATCAGTGCGGCCAACATGAAGTCCTTCTCTACTTCTTGGCTTGTTTCAGCCATGTGATCAAGCAGGTGGGCTGCTTTCTCATAGGGATGTTGTGTAATACCACCCAGAATGAGTTGGTCAGCCATTGCCTTGTTTCCGAGACCAAGACTTCTGTAAAAGCAATCCAAGAGGACTATATCGGGAATTTCATGAGTTGGGCATTGAACTAATAGTTCTTTTAACCTTGTCCATTCCTCATGAATCTATTCACCTTCCAATTGTTTGAAGGTTAGAATGTGATCCCTGAACATCATTACTTCTAATAGAGGAATCTCCATTTGCTCGCGGGTACTGCTCGACATATTCACCTCCTCTGTTTCAAAGCTCAAACAACCAAAACAAAACTAAAAGTTAAATTAGTAAAACTACAACTAACAAGAACGAAAATTCTACTTAACTAAAGATTCTCAACTAACACCACTCCATGGCAGAGGCGCCATTTTGACTTCACGTATCAGGACACTATTTCCAGTTCAAGTGCCAACGATCGCGAGTAGTAATATAACCCAACCAAGGGTTGGGATCGTTCCCACAAGGAGCGGTTAGTAGTCAAGAATCAAATAGAAAAGTAAAATTTAGTTTGAATCAATCATAGCTATAAATATTTACGAATAAAAACATACTAAATCTAAAGGTGACACAAATGTCAATTATCAATGGGGGGGTTTGTATGCAACTAAGAAACAAAAACAACAAAAATATAAAGATGTGAAATAGGGAAATGGGTTTCTCGGGATGTGATAGGAATATGGGATAAAATAAACAATCGGGTAAATGCTATTGATAGTAAATCGCTGAACATTTGTGACTAAGCTAGACTTTAGTGTGAGTAAAAATTTTCTTGAACAACTTACCCCGATTCAACTTGATTTCTCTCGAACACCGAGTTGCAGCAATCAAGCACAGCCTTCGCCTTAGCCCATTCACTCCCTCGAGCTGAATGTGTGGGAAAATTTCTAGGATTCACTCTCTCGATCTGAACCCACAATGACCCAATAACCACAGGCTATCGATTTAGTAGTCTTGGTTTTAAAACCTCTCTCTCGAGCAAGCCAAAAACACGAAGATGAAATTGTATTTGCAACTACAATTTCATTAAGTTCAAACACAACTACTAAACGAAATCACATTTAAACAGCAAACAGACTATCAATGAGCAATACCCAACAGTAAATTTAACCCATATTCACATAATCACACCCCAAGAATTGGGGTTTTAGCTAGACATGAAAAAGAGATAGAAATCGATACCAAAAAGTGTTTCCATCAAATGGGTATGATAAATAATGTCTTTAAACACATTAAGGATGAAGATTCTTCAAGACCCACTTGCAATTTCTTGGAGTTAAAAACCTTCAAAACCTTCAAGCTCAAGAACAGTGTCTCCCAAAAACTCTAAGAACTAAATCTGAAAATATTCTAAAAATCAGTAATAATTCGCTACAACTTGATACTAAGCTACAAATTTAAATGGGTATTTATAGTTTTCAAAAATTTGTGTTGCGAAAGACCACTCGGCGCAGTTAGTCGGGATCGCCGATGCACTCGGCGATTCGCCCTTTGGTCTGGTTCATCACCTTTCAGATTTTGCCTTCACCATCTTCGCATTTTGAATCATTGGGCAATATGGTGTTCCTTTGCAGAACTGTTCGGCGATGCACCTAATGCTCTCTTTCATTGTCAACTTGATCTTTTCCTTCAGGGCTCTGCACATTGGAACTTTAGGCGAGATTAAGGCCATTCGGTGACTCGCCTAATGCATTAGGCGATCCTCAGGCCTTCTTTTCTTCATCTTTTCAGCCGCCTTGTTCCTTTTTGCCAAGTAGTGTCCATGCTTTGTCTCAAACATCAAATACCTGAAGCTCAAGGCTTTTCATCAGTTATTGAGACAAAATATACATTTGAGGACACTAAATCTATCAAAATAATGCCCTAAATGAGTCCATATCGTGGACTCATCAATCAACATGCCTTCTTTTCTTCGTTCTTTCAGCTGGCTTGTTCTTTTTGCTCGTTAGTGTCCATGCTTTGTTCCTCAATCAAAATATCTAAAAAACAAGGATTTTACATCAGTTATTGGCACAAAATAAGCATTTGAGGACACTAAACTATCTAAATAAAGCCCTAAATGAGTCCAAATCGTGGACTCATCAACATACATATATAAGAACAAACTACAATTAGACCACACAAGGCATGAGTAAATAGAAATTCTCAAAATTCTTTAAAATAAATTATTATTGACAAACTATAACATCAAAAAGTCAAACATAGAATATAAATCAATGACAAGAGAGTGTTTTCGATTGCACTTTTTCCCTTTTTCTAAATTTTCAAAATCCCTTACCAATCAAAATTTATGTGTGAGCTTGAGACAAGACGGACTCTCAATAAAACTAAAAGTTGGCCTTTTCTCTTTAAAAAATCACTTCTCAACCTATCATAGAGAAATGCCAACTCAATGTGGTAAATAAAAAAGAATAAAAAATGATTTTCTCCTTGAGAAAGAATCGTGGTATAAAGAAAACCCTTAGATTTTATTTAACCAATTACTATTATCAATGGCAACATTGAATCGCTCTCTGATGGATCATTTGCAAAAAAGGACCAGCAAGGTCTCTAAGCGCATTTTGTTAGTGCGGGTGTAAAATAGTTGACGTATAAGACCAACCTGACATCAAAGCAACACACAATCATCATAAGCTTTCAAGCCCGACAAAGGTGCAAATTAAGCATCAAATATGCCTGATGAGGGCCAACATAAAGATCATCCAAAACATTACCCTAATCAAGCCCGACAAGGGTACAAAAAGAAAAGCCAAATCCAAAACATTAAACCACCCTTAGCTAAGAAACAAGCAATGTCCCCCTAGAAACAAAAGATAAATGGGTAAATAACAAACACTGTATGTCAGCTAATCGGAGTCATGCTCCCATGATTAGCATGCAAGTTATATCCTAATCGTCCCTCTCAAGAGTGAGATGTGGCCAATGAATCCTTTAGCACCTCCTAGAGATGCTCATCCTCTTCATCAGAACGTTGGTCTACATTGATACCCAAGCTGCCTAGTAAATCATCCACCGGAACTGGCATATCTCTTTGAGAAGCCAATGATTCATCAAGGAAGTTCATTTCCCTAAATATCATCAAGGCTTACCCTTTCATTGCATGCATGTCAGATCATAGAGAAACCATTACACCCTCTTTTACATTAGCTCTTTTGCACATATTTTTTACACTATTGACAACTTCTTTCATCACTTTTTTATTGATTTATTAATAAGAGATGAGAGGTCTTTGTCAACCCAAGTGATTTGATTCATGTTGGCATATGTCATATTTGCGAGCTTTTGAAAGCAACTTGGTCTGAGGGTAGTGGTAGGTAGGGAAGGCCTATGGAGTCATTCATCTGTGTTAGAGGCATGTCCTAAAAGTGTGAGAATAGGTACATCAAGATTTGTATTAAGGGGCAGGGGCACGATCAAACACACCCATAGTTCCCATTCTCTTCTTAATCTTGGGAGCCTTGACATCCTACTTTATCTCAATATCAATTACCCCGAGAGTAGGGAAAATTTGATTAGATTTAAAATATGGATATTCTCTTGAGCAGATAATTATCTTAGAAGAAAGAGGACAATCAATTCAAAAAAATTGTTGATCTATTCAACAATTTGTCCGTCAACATATTGTTGGTTAATGATCTCTTGCAAACGTAGGGGTATTCAAAATTTATGAAAGAGTTGTTAAATAAGAAGAGAGTGATTGATGTGGGTACAATTGAAGTTTTCAATTATGGTAGTGATGTGATGTCCATCAATTTGGTCTCAAAAATAAAAGATTCGAGAGTGCTACTATTATGTGCACCATTGGGGTGCATAAGTTCGACAATATCAAATTCATGTCCTTTGTGATTTTCAAGAAATTAGGTCTCAACAATCCCAAGCTCACTGCAATGATGTTTTTAATTGCGGATCACTCTACTAAGAAGTCAGTGGTATACTATTTGACATATTAGTCAAAGCTGATAAATTCATTCTTTTGGTTAATTTTTGAAATTCTAGATTGCAACGTGGATATTAAGGTGCCTATAATTTTAGGCCAACCATTTCTCACCACGGGTAGCACAATAGTGGATTTTGATCTAGCAGAGCTCAAATTTTAAGTTGGAGAAGATGAGGTGACATTTAGTCTATGCACTCCTATGAAGCCACCTAATGAATGTAGAGTGCTGTCTGTGATTGAGTTCGTCGACAGGTTTGTTGAAGGTCCATGGGAAGAAGAAGTGCCAATGAATATCGGTTGAGTTTGAGGTACTTGTATCATGCAACGACATTAAATCAAGCACTTTATGGAGGCAACCCCAAGTGTCTTTTATTTATATTTACTTCACTTTTTTTGTCTTTGGTTAGTTTAAGGGGTGCGAAAGGATGTCTAGGGAAAATCATGAAAAATTATCGTTATAACCATCAACGCTAGATTGGTGAAACATCAGTTGAGAATTGTACAATGCCAGTAAAATGTTGATATGAAATAGTAACCCGATAAGAAAAAAATAGGAACTTATGCTAGATCAGGGGATCACTGATTCAAAACCGTACAACATCGGTCATGTAACCAGTGTAACAAAGTGCACCGGAAAGAAATTTAAGCATTTGCGTTGAACCTTCATCTCGGAGCTGGGTGGAGTGAACCACCTATCAATGAAAGTCAAGTTTTTCTAAGAGGTTTAAATTTTGACTTATGGAAGAACACATTGGATTTTGATCTCACTTTCCCAAAACCCCAAGGGTCTTAAACCCTACTTCTTCCTCCTCCTTCATTCACCACACTCTCCACTTCCCCATATGACTCTCCCCACTTATCCATACAACACTCCAACTTCCAACTCCCTTTGCCTTCTATAATACCAACCATTCCCCTTTTTCCTTCCTCACTCAAACCCCTTTCTCTATCTCTAAATCCATAGTTTTCAAGGTCCTATCACTCTTTTAGTTCAAAAATTCAAGAACTCCATTGAAGCTCTCAAGTTTTAGTCACTAATCTATAAATCTTCTATCTGTTGTTATAGTTTTCAAGTTTTAAGCTTTCATAATATTGAAATGAGTAAATAATTTTGTGCTAGTACTAATTTTCCCATAGCCCATGTGTTATTGCACTCAAATTTTGTTGCTAAGAAAAGGGTTTTAGTGGTATTAATGAGTAGATCTTGTTTGTTTGAACTTGAATGGGTAGAAATGCATGTGAGATCTTGTTTAGATTACTCAAAATTTTAACTGGGGATGAAGTTTGAATAATCCATTTGATTTTTTATAGTGCATGAATTGTCCCAATGATGGGTTGGGTGTTGTCATTCCTAAGGGTAAATTTTTCATTACGTAAATTCTTTAATTTCTCGTTGTGAAAATTGCTTGAGAAGCATCTATTATTGTTGTAGAAAAGCTTTGAATGACCGATTACTTGTGGTGAGGTTGAAATTGCGAATGAGAGGTGTGAATATGTTAAATATCTTTCGTGTATTACTTAATGGTTCCCAATGTTAGATGGGGTGACATTCCTGCTACTATTATGTGCACCATTGGGGTGCACAAGTTCGACAATATCAACTTGATGTCCTTTGTAATTTTCAAGAAATTGGGTCTCAACAATCCCAAGCTCACTCCAATGAAGTTTTTAATAGCGGATCACTCTACTAAGAAGTCAGCAGTGGGTATACTATTTGACATATTAGTCAAAGTTGATAAATTCATTCTTTTGGACAATTTTTGAAATTCTAGATCCTACTAAGAAGTCAGCAGTGGGTATACTATTTGACATATTAGTCAAAGTTGATAAATTCATTCTTTTGGACAATTTTTGAACTTCTAGATCGCAACGTGGATATTAAGGTGCCTATAATTTTAGGCCAACCATTTCTCGTCACGGGTAGCACACTAGTAAATTTTGATCTAGGAGACCTCAAATTTTAAGTTGGAGAAGATAAGGTGACGTTTAGTCTATGAACTCCTATGAAGCCACCTGATGAATGTAGAGTGGTGTCTGTGATTGAGTTTGTCGATGGGTTTGTTGAAGGTCCATGGGAAGAAGAAGTACCAATGAATATCGGTTGAGTTTGAGGTACTTGTATCATGCAACAACATTAAATCAAGCACTTTATGGAGGCAACCCCAAGTGACTTTTATTTATATTTACTTCACTTTTGATGTCTTTGGTTAGTTTAAGGGGTGCGAAAACATGTCTAGGGAAAATCATGAAAAATTATCGTTATAACCATCAACGGCAGATTGGTGAAACACCAGTTGAGAATTGTACAATGCCAATAAAATGCTGATATGAAATAGTAACCCGATAAGAAAAAAATATGAACCTATGCCATATCGGGGGATTACTGATTCAAAACCGTACACCATCGGTCATGTAACCTGTGTAACAAAGTGCACAGGAAAGAAATTTAAGCATCTGCGTTGAACCTACATCTCGGAGGTGGGTGGGGTGAACCACCTATCAATGAAAGTCAATTTTTTTTAAGAGGTTTAAATTTTTACTTATGGAAGAACAAATTGGATTTTGATCTCCCTTTCCCAAAACCCCAGGGTCTTAAACCCTTCTTCTTCCTCCTCATTCATTCACCACACTCTCCACTTCCCCATATGACTCTCCCCACTTATCCATACAACACTCCAACTTCCAACTCCCTTTTCCTTCTATAATACCAACCATTCCCCTTTTTCCTTCCTCACTTAAACCCTTTTCTCTATTCCTAAATCCCAAAATTTGAAGGTCCTATCACTCTTTTAGTTAAAAAATTCAAGAACTCCGTTGAAGCTCTCAAGTTTTAGTCACTAATCTATAATCTTCTATCTGTTGTTATATTTTTCAAGTTTTAAGCTTTCATAATATTGAAATGAGTAAATGATTTTGTGCTAGAACTGATTTTCCCATAGCCCATGTGTTATTGCACTCAATTTTTGTTGCTAAGAAAAGGTTTTTGGTGCGTTAAATAAGTAGATATGGTTTGTTTGAACTTGAATGGGTAGAAATGCATGTGAAATCTTGTTTAGATTACTCAAAAGTTTAGTTGGGGATGAAGTATGAGTAATCCATTTGAGTTTATGTAGTGCATGAATTGTCCCAATTATGGGTTGGGTGACGTCATTCCTAAGGGTAAATTTGTCATTATGTAAATTCCTTAATTTCTGGTTGTGAAAATTGCTTGAGAAGCATCTATGATTGTTGTAGAAAAGCTTTAAATGACCGATTACTTGTTGTGAGGTTGAAATTGCGAATGAGAGGTGTGAATATGTTGAATGTCTTTCGTGTATTGCTTAATGGTTCCCAATGATAGATGGGGTGACATTCCTGCTAAGGGAAATCATCGAGATTACTTTAAATTGAATTGTGAATCATTTTGGGAAGTTTGAGTACCTGTTGGACATGTTCGTTGAATTGTTGGAGTGAAAAGAACATTTTTTGGTCGAGATGGCCTCTATGATACATTGGGTTTAAGCAAATGTTGTCTGCATTTCATGGGTGAAACATCAATTAAGTTAGGAATCTAAACATTTCACTTAATTGGAATGACGTTTCACCTTCGAGCTACAAGTTTTCATTGGTAAAATACTGGTTGGCTCAAAATGGTTCCAGTCTTGGTAGCCGGTGGTTCCATCTGCGGTGTACAATTTTGCATCTGTGAACCGCCGGTCAAATGTCGATGCTAGTGTGTTCTTTTAGTGTTTTCTTTTATTTCTTAATAAAAATACCAATAATATGTAGTTTTTAGTGTTGCCTCATAGTTCTTCTTGTAGATCATGAATCTAGTAAGCATAAACGCGAGTCCTGCTCCTCCTCCTAAAGCAAAATGAAAAACAAGGATCCCCAGAAAACTATATGAGGAAAAGCGCATCATTTTTGGAATCAGGGGGATGAAGAAGAGGTACACTTTCTCCAAGACAAACGGGATATTCAAGTCGGAAAAGAGGTTTAATATAGTTGGCCTAGGGGAGGAATTCTCAAACATTGTCTAGCAGCTAATTATGAATAACTGAATACACCATGAGAATTATTCCCAAAAGTTGTCATTGAGTTCTAGACCCCATATCAGGTATGACAAGAGATGATAGGCATTCGTGGTCTAGTGGATAAATACCCCAACTTATATTATGTGCTTATTGCATGGTGTGGAGGTTGACATCATACCGACAACTATCAGTTCCCTACTCTAGGTTGAGCTAATTAAAAAAAGGTATGTGTTCACAGAGAAAGTTGCCTCCAATGGAAATCACCTCTAATGGGTCGCAAACACCATAGCAAAGGACCAACCAACTTAGGAGACTAAGGGAGGATAGATTTTTCATCATGACTTGAAGTTTGAACCCAAATTGTGGCTCAATTTTTACCAAGATTGTAGACTACTAGGGGGCGTGTACAATGCGATGGGGTTTCAACACAATATTAAAAAATAACTAATTCCAAATTGGTCGTCATATGCATAACATTTGGTCTAGTCTGCATTCAATATTCTCTCAAACTATCAAATGTATGTCCCTTGGATTCTCTTGAACTCCAAGACCCTTACCAATAAAATACCAAACACAGCTTGAGTTGATAGACTATCCGTAATTTATAACCTTAAATGAGAAATTAGTTGGATTAGACTGTCTCTAGTTCTAATCCAATGACTAATTTTAACAAATCCGTACTAACTAGTCTTACCCAACTTCGTTTTGCGTTCTCAAGCCAAAATAGTCTTAGAGATCTCAATCAATGTGTCTAACCAGTGATTTTGTAATACCTTAGATTTGAAAGGATGGAAAATTGCAGGTTTCTGGAACTGGTGCCAGTACCAACGGAACCACAGACGGTCCATGAACTGACACATGGACCGTAGGTGGGACCGTGGTTGGCAAGTACAAAGTTTTCTTAAAATGTCAAAGTCCCAGTACTTTTAAACGGTTCACCAGGATGGTCCGTCATCCGATGCATGAGTCGTAGGTAGGTCTCGTAGGTGAGTCCCAGACTTAGAGAAATTTTAGAATCAAAAGTTGGGACCCACAACTGTGGTGTACGGTCCTTAAGTGAACCCATGGAGCGTACATGGGGTATCGTCATTAGGGGTCAAAAACAGTGGTCTCTGTACCCACCAACGATAGACCAGGACAGTCCATGGCGAGAACTATGGACTGTAGGTCAAGTCATTGGTGAGGGTCAACAGTTATTTTAAAGGGGCTTTTGGATTTTTTTGTAATTAGTCTAACCCAATACTACGTCGTTTTACCTTCTATTATAGACCCTATATAAACATTTTTTACGCCCAAATTTTCCCAATTGAACTCATTCTTATAGATTCTCAAAGTTGATCAAAGTTCTTCCCCAAATATTTCTCTCTATAAAAGCTTGAAGAAGAAGGCTATCGTTTCAAGGTCAAGTCTCCAAATTCACCATTGATTGTAAGCACTTGGCATCAAGGTATGATAGTATTCACCTATGGAGTCCTTTCCCCCATAGGGTCCTTAATTTCTCCAATTTTGCAAGGTAGAATCTCAAATGGAAGTTAGGGTTTTTACTCAATATCATGGGTTCTTCTCAATCATGATCTAATTTAAAGTTTTATGTCTTTTTATGCATGAATTGAGATAATTGCATGTTTTGAGTTAAATTAATATGAACCCATGCATGATCCACATTTTCTAGAATTGATCATATGAAGAAGATTTTGAATCATGAAAGATGACTTTATGAAGATATGCATTTTTTTTTATGAAATTGATAAAACGATTTAAGATTTGCTTTGAGAGTCAAGCATCAATATTATTGTTGTTGTGAAAAGATTTCTCATAAAGAATTCATAAGGTTGAAAGGTTTTCTCACCTGAGATGAATAAAGATTTAAGGAGCTATTCTAATGAAACTTGGCTTGGATTGGCTACTTGATGTACCTTCCATAGATAATGAGGCAAGCCATGATTACCCATGACCTCCAATGATAAGACAAGCAGCGAATACCCATGTCTCATGAATGTTAAGATAAGTTAAGACTAATGACTATTCCTTGGGATTTACGCTTAGCACCGAGTGGACAAGTAGCGATTACTCATGTCCCATAAACTATGTATGTCACGACCCGGGAGCACCCCCTAGTCGTAAC
>NW_006239484.1:248806-256651 GCF_000226075.1 Solanum tuberosum
GCTCTAGTTCCACTCTATCATTTTCCGGGTCGTTACAATGTACCACCATAGGTTGTCTAAGTAGACATTAGCTAGTTGATCCACGTAAGCTAGAAGTTCATGGTTCTTACCTTGGAAAGTAAGAACACCTCTTTTTGGTGTAGGGTAGACATTGGATTCCATGTTATAGCTCGCATGGTCTCTATATCGATTAATGGTAAATATCCCACAATAATGAACTAAGGTTACTCCTAGAAGTATGTAACATGTGTTTTAAAGATGTTAGCTTGCATTGACCATGTCTTATGATTTATGTTTCTAACCCTTTTATCTCATGATTTAGCTTGGTCATTGGATGTCATGAAAAGGACCTTTTAGCATGATTTCATACCTTTTATGTATTGATATCATACTTGGTATATTCCATGTACTAACACATACTTTTGCCTACATTGTTTCACTAATGTAGGGTCTGACGCTCTTGTTTCACATCTCCGTGGCTAGGGATCAATTTAGTAGATTGAAGATTGGTGATTCCTCATGTTCCGAGGACCGAGCCTTTTATTGCTTATTGTCCTTACTTTCAGTATTGAATGTGATGCATGGGTTACGTCCCAATCACTCTTGATGTACTAGATGTCTTTGAGACTATGTTAGACTTCCTTTACTTTCTGTTAACTCTTATGATATGAATTGTCCTTTAAAATCTCTTGATTTATTATCATGTATGATGTATGCTAAGTGGCTTGTGTAGGGTCTCTCGAGGTCCTATACGTCATGTTACGCCTAGGGTATACTTTGGGCCGTGACATATTTTTAAACTAAAACATCAAGACAACATTAGACCATGCTTAACAACCAATTTTAGATCTATTTAATAAACACCCATTTGGTTTTACACCCACATCAAGCATGCATATCCCTAGCTACAAATTTAGTTACTCATAAATGAAGAAATATAAGTTATACCCAAAGGAATACCTTATTTCAAGACAAAATTGATAGAAAAAGGTGAGATCTAAACGTAGCAAGGTACACAAAATTGAGTTTCTTCTTTAGCAAGCAAGAAAATAGTTATCTATTTTCTATCACCACCAATTCCCCCAAAAGAAGACTCTCTACAATATTCCCTATTGGAAAGAAGATATTAATAGTACATAATTACACAAATCTCTATTCTATGCTTGAAATCTATCTTCTATACTACCTTAAAAGCATGAACTCCCAAATATGAATATTGAATTACTATAATACCCTCAATTAAAAATACTCAATTTATTTTATTTATTTAATTATATTATATTATATTATATTAAAAGTAGATACCATTATTACATTTAAAGATTGTGACTTTTCCCATGAGTTGTTACTTTTCCAAAGGATTTTAACTTTTTCAAAGGGTTGCGACTTTACAAAAGAGTTGTGCCTTATCCGATGAGTTGTGACTATTTCAAAGGGCTATGACTTTTCCGATGAGCAGTGACTTTTTTTGAAGGGTTGTGACTTTTCTGATAAGGCACAATAAGTACCTATTCATAGTACTATTTGTTTGCTATAAAAAGAGGGGTTTCCTCTCACTTTTAAACTACAATTTTTTAAGGTTTTCTACTCTTCTACTTCTTAAAATATCCAAGTGTTATTTGCAACAGTTATATTATATTATTCATCGATTCATCGATTTATAATTATATTATCCTCTTACGATTTTCATCACACACATACTTCAATATTATTTATATCATTTTAGAAACTTAATAGCCTTTTAATTAACCTACATATTTTATTTATTAAAAAATACTAATTTCCTGCGAATAGTCACAACAATTTCTGCCTTAATATTTCTTCGGTCATAAATCACAATCATTCACTCCTTATAAATTTTTGGTGATCTCTTTTCTGTGATAATTTGAGATCATTTACAATTTTCATACATGATTCATCCCCAATCCATTGATATGTTTCACCAAAGTTGTTAGTATTGGAATTTAGGTATTGTGTTTCTATTAAAGAAGAAAAGAAGAGAACAAAGAAATGTGCAATTATCTATGAACTTTGTTTCACACAGAAAACATCTAGATATAGTGCGCGGGAATTTTCATTTCTTTTTCTTGTTTTGTTTCTTTAAATAATTTCTTTTGTATTTTCATTCGAGATAGAAGTTAATAATTAGTGTTCACATAATGAGTGAACAATGACAAATACACACATTGTAAATTATTTTTTCTAATAAAATAAATAGATCAAGTTGTGGGAGAGACAATAATAATAAACAAATACGAAAAAAGGCACATGACTGGGGTAAAATATTTCTTCTTTGTTTTTCCTTTTTTTATTCTTTTAACCTCAAACGAAGGAATTTCCTCCTAATTTTGGAACACTAAGGTTAATATAGCATGAACATATATTTTTGTCTTCCTTCTTCATTGGCTATGAATTTTTCAATATATTTTTTGGAGAAAGCAAAGTGTTGGTGGCAAGAGATTTCAATCAAATTGAACACTAGAGTGAATATAGCATGAACATATATTTTCATCTTCCTTCTATATTGGCTATGAATTGTTCCATATATTTATTCTTTTTTATATTTATATTGTGTTGAATTTTTTTAAGTATGAATTTTCTGTTATTTGTGTTCATTTTGATCTAAGAAAATGTTATGTCACAAGATACACTCCTTGCAAGCTATATAAAAATAGATAAGAAAATAGTGCTTGATCACAAAATGATCTTAAATCAAATTAAAGTTTCTATAAATAAATTAATTAAATTGTATTCATCAATTAATTTTTTTATTTGAAAAGTTTAATATTTTATATCATAATACAACTTCTATAAGATACTAGATACTCTCATCAGACAATAACTACATGAAATGTATGCTGCATAAAAAAGATAAGACTACAATTCCACAAAGATATGGTAGAAACTTAAAGAAATAAAATATTTTTAAACATAGGTGATGTAGTTCATATATTAATATTAAATTATGCTACTATATATATATATCTAAAAGAAAAATTGGTCAAGATAAATATTTGACATACACTCAATTCTCTATTTAACCATCATTCGTTATAATAACATTTCACTGTAGCAGCCTAATTTTTTTTAGAACTAATTTTTTATGTTATATTTTTTTTCTCTATAACATTCTACTTATAACAGTGTTGAAATTTTCTATAGCAGTACACTTTTGGTAAAATTACATCTCTATGATAGCCTTACTCAAATATTAATTGAGTAATAATATTTTGTAAAAGATATATTAAGTATAAAGATAAAAATATTGCACTATTTATGGTAATAGTTATTATTGTCATGCACATATCAAATTTGAAGTATTAATATTTAAGAGAAAAATTGTACTTAAATGGTATCTATCATTTATAATTCATAACCTCAAGAGGAAAGGCTATTGGTGACCTTTTTTATATTGATATGATTTTTCTATTTTGTTGGTTAAGTTTGTTTATGAAATTGAGTAAAGTAAAAAAATTGTACTAAATAACTGTCACTTTCTCACAATATTAAACTTTTGAATGTATTTTGAAATGTTTCAATGAAATCTAGTCATTTTGGTCTAAAAAAATAATTAACTTTATGACAATTTGTATTAATCATTCAAAAGCACTTGACCACTATTCTTTCTATTTATAATTATTTACTAAAAAGATTTAATTTAGTCATATTAATTCTATTTTACAACATCGTATACTATATAATATGATACACACGTGCCGTAAAACTAGTATTCCAAAAAGGAGCACTTTATCCTTCAAATATGATTTGGTCCTTGAACTTCGGTCGAAGAACTTGTGCTTGACCAAAGAGACTCTAGTCCAGGATTGTTCAAAACTATTCGCCACATCTTTAGTGGCACCTGTGTTTGGATTGACGAAATGCCTATTAGGGATTTTTTAGACTAGTTGTTCATGTGCCTAAGGCCTTCCTTTCATTCAAGCCTGCATTTTGTTGGCGAGATGTCATTTAGCTTTTGTGAGTCGTTGGTTACAAATGTTGATCGGCTTCAGCAATTTCATGCTCAAAAATTTTCAAACTTTATTTTTTAAGGAATGCCTACATATAAGAGAACAAATATCCTCAATTAGCATTAAAACATAGAAATAATCGATGAATATGAGTTCAATATATTGGTAAAATACCAACACATCAAACCATTAAGCTTGAACAATTGATTTTCTTCAAGCAAAGCACTAAGCATAGAATTTCCAAGCCACACCCAAGATATGATTTTCACAATAACACGGTATGACTCATACACAAACATAACTCAGAATTGATTCCACCATCAATACAAGGCAATGGTTTTATTCCTTTCAAAATCCTTCTCATTTAGAACAACTTTTTCAAGCACACAATCCAGAGACAATAGGTCAGTCAAGCTCAATGTCAAAGCATCTTAAATCAATGGCATAATTTGTCTAAGGATTCACGACAATTTATTGCATTCATGTATTTTAATTGAAATATAGACCTCACCATTCACTTGGAAGGTGTAATTCCACTCACAATCATGAATATAGATTCAAGGTATTATAGATCAAACAAATTCACTCACTCTCACAAAAGAATTCAAGTATACACAAATGGAACCATAGGCTTACCCGATATGTGAATCACCACTAATGTAGGTTGTCATGGCTCAAAATCACTAAGGACTTGTGGGTTAAACTTAAACTCGTGCAAAAGGTGGGGTCTCATATGGTCAAAGTGACTAAGGCCTCATTCGTTTGTAGTTAATGGAGGTCTGAATCTAAATGGTTCAGATTCATCCTATTAAGTACATTTGTTTGTAAGATATGAACTTTAGTTATTCAAATTCAACACATTAAGTGCATTTATTTTATTTCCTTATAAAGCTCTTATTGGATCTATTAGTTCTGAATAAATCAGATATGTAATAGAGTCTTAACGCCATCCAGACTAGTTTAAAATAATAAAACGCTTCATTTTATAAAACCTTTAACCTATCCCGCTTCTATTTCAATCAAGTTTTAATGCTTCTCCCTCTTATTTTTCTACTGGATACCAATATTATTCCTCTTGAATTGATAAACTTTTAAAGCATTTACAAGTATTTTTATCTAGTATATTTTATATTCATATCACAACAAAAGTATCTCAAAATATGAGCGTGGAATAAAGAAAACAAACATATTGTACACATATTGTGCCCCAAAAAAAGAGCAAAAAACAAGTCATCTATAAGAGAGGTTGAGGATAGATTACGGTATATGTAACCACATGTTTGGTTGACTCTATGGAGAGATGAGGGTAGAGGGAATACTATGTAAAAACGTTCAAATGACTCTCTAAAACAATTATAAGAGTAAGCAGTCGTTAGCAATAAAAATACCGAACAAGAGAGTTGGGGTCGAATCCCACAAGGAGTTATTTAATGCAAAGAATTCAATCAGAAAATTAAGAATGTAAACTGATTCATTGTAGCAATTAGGAAGAATGGGTGGATGATTCCACCAAATATACGAAAAGAGTTGTGGTACGAGTAAGAGACGATCTAGGAGTGTGGGAGTTGGTATCAATATCAAATAGGGGTACAAGTGTTTGCTCAATAATTCTAGATAAATCTAGATAGGTTGGGTAATCACCAATGACAATAATCTTCTTTCGATCTCAAGGCATCATATCATAGAATCTCCTTTTGGTATCATCTATGTTAAACACAATCAACCCAATACCTTACTAAAATCTCTCTTTCGAGCATATTTGGCAATTATAATTGAACCATAATTTCTCTTTCGAGCAAACTACATTAAATAAACATAGTTTGCAGGCATCAAGCTATTTATCCCCTTCAATTAATCTCTTTCAAGCGTCAATCAAAGATCTAAGCTAGGATTAAGTTTGTAACCTTAACCCATAAATTAAATCTCTGCTAAATAAATCAAATCCATGAATGAATATACAAAAAATAGAGCAAGACACTAGACCCATTAAATTAAATCAACACCCAACTACATAATCACACCCCTAGATTTGGGGTTTTAGTCAAACATCATAAAATAGAAATACATTATACCAATGATGTTTTCAGCCATTAATGTGTTTATGATAAGTAATAATCTTCAAGACCACTTCGAATTCAATCCTCAATTGTCAATTGCAAGATTGTTCAAAACCACAAAACTAAGAGAAAAGTAGAAAGAGTCTACTTCTCATTATGAAAGATTAGAATCCATAAAAAGTTTGAATTCTCATACAATGAAAAAGATTAAAGATTAGATAGATAAAAAAAAAAAAATTCTCTCTCGTTTAGACAATTTATAGTTTCCCCAAAAATTAGTCTGAAATTCCATATGCGACCTGTTCAGTGACGTTAGTCGAGTTCACCTTTATGATTTGACGGATCGTTGTTTACTCTTTAGCTCACCCTTTCTTGGCTTCAGTTGTTTGAACCTCAGCTGGTAAACTTGATCTAGTCAGCCATTCACATTCGGTGATTTACCGATTACATTGAACCTTTATTTTAACTCAGAAATATGTCACCTTCGGCAATGGAATTTCTAGCTCTCCCAACTATTTTGGCGAATCGTTATTTGAACTTTTCTTTGTTGACCTGCCTTGAATATTTTCATAAGTGATTAGGCGAGGTCCAACCAATTGGGTGATCCTCCCTTTGAGTTATGCGATCCACAACTAGGACTTTAAACTCTTTTCAACGATTTTGGAATCTTTTTCATAGATTCATCATTGCCTTGTACTTTATCATTCATAGCTACAAAACATCAAAATATCATCAAAATATGATATAAATAGGTACGGAGGACACTAATTGTTGAACTAAAAAGGTCTCAAATGAGTGAAAAACTACCACTCATTATTATACACTTGCAGAAAAAGAAACTTACAAGCATCGACATATCTACCTTTCTCGAGAGGAGTTAGAGAATTGAATTTAAGTTCGTGAGGAAAAACTAAAAGTTATTTGATTTTGCTAATTAGTTGAAATATAAATTATCTATATTTTGACCTTTAAAGTATAACAAAATTTTCTTAGCTGAATAATTTTTTTTGGAGGATATTTATATGGATAATTCAAATATTATTTTCTATCAAAAGATAGTATTATTTTGTTGACATGAAAATTTTATAATATTTTATGATACTGTGTTTAATTTCGTAAGCATATTCAGATTTTGAAAACAAACAATTTTAATCATCCATTGTTCATATCTTGATACAACATCTTAATATTAAGATGTGTATTCAGATCTAAACATCTAGATCTTAATACACATCTTAATATTCAGATTCAGACGTCTTAATTTTAATGGAAATAAATGAGGCCTAAGAGACCTCCCTAATTCCATAACATATCATTTGAGGGTACCGGTCAAATCATGGACTTGTTTCCACCTTATTTCTCCTATTGAAAACATCATCTACTCATTCAACACCCAACTTTTATTTTCAAATGAGGGATGTGCACAACACAAGTTAGAACCAATTTCTTTTTCTTTACATTCTTTCATCCATTGTTTCACTTAACTACTTTTAAATTGAAACTTATGGTGCTCTAAACACTTCTTAGCCCATTCTTCGTTTGTTCTCTTGGTGCACAAATGTCACGACCTGGGAGCACCCCTAGTCGTAACCAGCGTACTCGACCTCGAAGAGGTCTAATACAAGCCTCTTAGCATTCATTCATCGCATAGACACTAAAAACCATAAAAAATTAAAAACTTTCTTTACAAAGAAGACATTTCATTAAAAATAGCAAGCGGAAGACTTTCTAGACTTTATACATGATGTCTCAAAACCATCTAATACTTTAGAGTACAAAATTCGGGACTAATCCCGTACACAACTCAAACAATACAAAAA
>NW_006239484.1:259431-259682 GCF_000226075.1 Solanum tuberosum
GAGCTAGGAGTTATGACTGCTCAAAGTTGGCCAAAAACTCACTGATTTCCCACACTTAAACCAAATTTCCAGGTTCTGAACTTTTTCCAAAGTGACTACTTCCAATTTCAAGCTTCTTCATAGTCATTTTAAATTGTCGGATGTAACACAATTAAAATGAAATTACATAAAAAACCCTCATAGAACCTCATTATAAAGTCAACACAAAGTCATAGGCTCTTGCTTAACCTATCATTTTCCGAGTCGTTACA
>NW_006239484.1:259768-259926 GCF_000226075.1 Solanum tuberosum
TTAGGGGATATCCAAAGATGTTCATTGTACTCTTGCCTCATACTCGGGAGAACTACCATCTTAACCATATCCATTCGGTGCTTGGCCTTAGTTCCCATTGAGTAATTTCATTCACATGTATGTGCTAGAGAGGGCACCATCATTAGGTCTACCGACCC
>NW_006239484.1:263554-283363 GCF_000226075.1 Solanum tuberosum
AACCAAATTTCCAGGTTCTGAACTTTTTCCAAAGTGACTACTTCCAATTTCAAGCTTCTTCATAGTCATTTTAAATTGTCGGATGTAACACAATTAAAATGAAATTACATAAAAAACCCTCATAGAACCTCATTATAAAGTCAACACAAAGTCATAGGCTCTTGCTTAACCTATCATTTTCCGAGTCGTTACAACAAACCTTCAACTTTAGGCATTTTCCTACATCACAATTTCAGTCTTTTCTTCTCCTCCAAACTTAGGCTTTTAGCCTACCTTTTCATCATTAGCAATTAGGGATATGAGGGTGTCAAAACAGAGTATTCAAGAAGATCAAGGTTTGCAACATGGTGACTAAGGAAATAGTTTTTGGCTCAAAGGGGATGACTAAGATCAATGTCTAGGGAAGGAATATTTTGGGTAGAGTGACTCATCAAAGAGGTCCTAGGTTCATCTTTCAAGAAAAGTCAATCCTAGAATTTTGCCTTGGAACACATTTTGGGGCAAATTCTAGACAACATGCATACACAACAATTAATCAAAAATCTTTCCACACAAGGCATTCCAATCCAACAAGATCTCAAATTGGTCTTGAAATCAATTGAATTGGATAAGTTTTGACAAACCACAATAGGATTCATACCCACTTTCAAATCACAAAGTCAAAAGAAGAATGTAAGACTCATGATAAGAGAATGCTTCAAATTTACTTCTTCTCTTCATTTTTCAAATCATTTTTCAACTACCATTTGCCAAACAAAAATTTTTGGTGGTCACTCTTGCAAGAAGTGTGACACAAGACTCAAAATAAAACTAAAAAACTTGGCATTTTCCCTTAAGAAAGCCGCCTCTCAATCTTTCATAGGTAAACACCAACTTGGTTCGACATAAAAAGACTCAAAGAAAACAAAAAAAAAAAAAATTTAAGAAAAATTTGTTCCTAGGAAAGAACTATGGCATAAAGAAAATTCTTGGAGTTTATTAAACTAAACTATTAGTCACAAAGACGATTTTGAATCATGTGCCCATACATTCATTGAGAGAACAAGGCCCATTGGAGGCACTAAGTATAATAAGCAAGAACAGGTAGTAGGACAATAGAGAAATGTAAGACTAACCAAGCTAAACTGGTAGTAGGACAATAGAGAAATGTAAGACCAACCCAGCTAAGAACAATAACAACTTTAGATAAAGCCCACCGAGGGCACTATTAAAAACATTTTAAAAATTTAGGCCCACCAAGAAACTCTATTTTTCAAACATGCCCGATAAGGGCCAATAGAAGAATCACAAAAACAACTAAACAAAGCCCAACATAAATATTAGCATTGACCTCAATACTATTACAACTCATAAAAGGACAAAAGGGGGGGGTCACCCCAAAAAAAAAAAAAAAAAAAAAACAAAGGGGGGGGGGGGGGGGGGGGGGGATCGAACTTTCTCACATTCCACCTGGAGAATTTAAACTTGCTCCACCTTGATGTGAATAAGCGGTAAAGTGGAACTCAAACAACATCCCTTGGAGTGCCGCATCATCCTCAAAATCTCCATCTCCATCCTGCTTGTTCTCCTCATTGCCACCTATTCTTGTGATCAACTCATCAATAACATTTGGTGTCATTCCTAAAGCATCCCTTACGCCTTCCATAGTGGGTTCAGCCTCATAGTCCATAGGTGTCTTGCCTTTTAGTTTGTCCACCTTGACTTACATGGTTGTGAATGCGTTTTCTTACACCTCAACTGGCACACACAAGTTGTCCACCTTATCTATCAGTTCCTTCATGGCATCTTTTGTCGTATAATCAATAATCTTAGGCAGGAAAACAACCAATCGACTGAGTTGTTGGTTATTTCGGTAGGTGGTATCCACCAACTCTTGGTAAACACTCTTTCTAAACCGAAGTAGGAGATGGTTGCGAATGTGCTTGCTCTTCCTCATTGGAGGCATTTCCCAATTCCACGAGACCAGGTTCAGGTTTTGAAGGCTCACCCTCCCCCACACCGAACTCTTTCATTCTTGTTCTGTTCACTTTTGAGGCCTCAACATCCCTCTTTTTGTTAACAACCAGTACACTTCTCGAAAGAATAGACTTGCTAGATTCAAAGTATTGAATCCCAGCTTGATTACACATTCGACTAATAAGCACCGAAAAGGGCATTGAGCGATTTTGTTAGCGAGTTTTTTCTCCAAATATGCACTGCTAATATTTCTCCATAATTGATGTGAACACTTGTCATTAAACAAAAAATCAGAATAGCTACCTTATTGTCCCTTTGATCATTCTTCGATGGGATGATTCGGGCATATATCAAATCATGCCAAACTTTGGCTTCAAATTACAGATCTTGCTAGGAGAATTTCCTTCCCTCATGATTCCAAAGTTGTTGCCCTCCACAAATGACACTCACCACCCAGTGAAATTGGCTTCTTTTGGCAACATTTTGAGTGTACGTGTCATATGGTCTCATTAGCTCACTCCAAAATGGCAGAATAATATATGTGGTTGTAATGTCCACCTCTAATCCACTTAGCAAACATGGGAAATTCCTCACACCTCTTTTATGATTCTGGGCATCTTATTTGGTCTGGTAGGATGCATTAAACTCAATACAACCTCAGGATAATAGCCCCCGGGTGCTTCTACCAACGAGAGCCACATTTGGTTAGTGAGTTATTGCACTACCATTGGGATTGCTTCTGCTAACCCTTCCATACTCAGTTGTTTCTTTGGTGTGAAGGATATTCTTTCCTTGAATGATTCATAGTACTCCTTCATTCCCCAAACATAATATTTTATCAGAGCTTGGTCCAGAGATTATTGCATATACCCTAATTTTGGTGGTGGAGGAATGCCCGGAGGGGTTGAGGGAAACATGTTTTTGGTGAGGCATATTATGAAAGGAATCTATGAGCCACACAATAACATGTACTCCCTTCGTCCCAATTTATGTGGCACTTTTTAGATTTCGAGATTCAAACAAGTCAATCTTTGACCGTAAATTTTTCATACATCTTTTAAATATTTTGAACTGTCAATTATTGTGACTTATAGTACTTTTTACGTATTTTATAAATATATAAATTTCATTTCAAAAAAAATAAATATTCCTTGCATAAATTGTCGGTCAAACTTAAATTATTTGACTCTCGAAAAACAAAAAGTGTCACATAAATTGAGACATAGGGAGTACATATTTTTTATATTTTCATTTATGAAATTAAAACAAAACTAAAGCAAGTTAACAAAAAAAAAAAGGTGTGCAAGAAGAATTAAGCATTTCAGCACATAGTAGCAATAACATTTGACCGGCGGTTTGCAGATGCAAGATTGTACACCGCCATTAAAATGCCGACTACACACAGTAGCCTGAAAAAAAAATTGGCCAACCGTTGTTGCATCAGTGTTTCGCCAATGGAGGCATGTGGCTAGAAATTGAAACGCTAGTCGAAGTCAGTGGAATTTCAAAATTCTTAACTTAACCAGCGTTGCACCTACTAATGAGTTGATATTTTACGAACTCATTAGACCCAAATTCATGAATTATTGCCATGGTTTAATGCTAATTGATGGGGTTTAAGGCCATAGTTCTCTTGGATGCAGGTATTCTTTGGAAAAAGCAAGTGTGATGGATTTGAAGCCGAAAATCACTGAAGCACACCTGGCATCTCACGGGAACCAATAGGTGTCTCACCAGCTAAACATTGGCTTGAATGGATCTAAGTTGCATCAGTTCCAGTGTTATAATTGTCATGGTACAATGATTGATCGGCGATTTTCCAATCCCAACGTAAATTCTTCTGTAAGAGCTGAAGGTCAAAGCGAGGAGAAGACTGGCGCTCTAAAATATTTAATCAGTGTTTCACCGGTCCAACACAAGTCTGAAGATAAAAGCCGAAGGGAAAAAACTTAATTATGGAAAAATAGTGCTTCCTTTAGAATGTTTCAAGGATAGAATAGGGATTTGTGCAATTATGTACCATTATTTTCTTCTCAATTAGGGATAGAGAGGAGACCAATTATAGTAACAAATATTGATAGAGTAATAGTGAAGAACTTTTTTAGCTTGTTCAAGAAGAGACCTCAAATTTGTATCACTCTAAGCTTGGAATTTAGATTTTATTAATCACATTAGAATGAAATGGAGATTTCCAACACGAGTATTGTCTCTATTTATTCTTTTATGAGCAACTAAATCCTTAGCTAGGGGTGTGTGTGCTAGATGTGGGTGTAAAATCTCAAATGGATATTGATGAATGGTTTCTAAAATTGATTGTATGGCATGGATCTATTATTTTCTTGAAGTTTTAATCTAAGAGTCAGTGGTTGCAAATACTGATTGGGTTATCTAACAACGTTTTGACTTGAGAAAGCAAAATTGAGCTGGGTAAGACTCAATAGTGAGGACTTGTTAAAATTACTCAATGGGTTTGAGCCAAGGATGCGATAATTCGAGTAATTTATCATTTAATGATATGAGCTAGGGATAGTGTAACTACTCAAGCAATATTTGATGTATATTCGAAAAGGTCTTACAGTTCAAGAGAATCAAATGGACATATGTTTGATAGTTTGAGAGAATATCGAATATAGCCTAGACCAAGCACAATCCATGTATCAATCGATTTGGTTGCGATTATTCTTTTTCCTATTTGGGTAGAAACTCCAATTGTTATCCACACACCCCTAGTATTTTTCAAACTTGATAGATCATATTTGCGTTGATTCCTAGTTTTGTTACTTAATAGTGATGAATTTTAGTTCATATTAACCCCCCCCCCCCAAATTATATATATGTGTGCTGAGAGTTAATTCTTCTAATGTTCGAGTTGAGAAATCAATTGAAGGTGATCCCATCTTCCAATCCTTGTTGTTTGACCCCCCACCTTCAAAGTTGGACATTGTTTTGCATACGACCGCCTATGCCCTGAAAAATGGGACATAGTTAAGCTTTTATCATCTACCTTGGCTCATCTTACACATAGCACCCTTAACCTCCTCAGCCTCAAAACACACCTATAATATCAAAAATTCCACCGACTCTTTGAGTTCTCTAAATCACCCAATACGATGAACATATTCCCTTTCTTGCTAAAGACTCAAGATTTTATGAAAGTATTGTTTTCATCTTCGTCTAATGTGTGTC
The DNA here is from genome assembly GCF_000226075.1 of Solanum tuberosum. Taxonomy (NCBI): domain Eukaryota; kingdom Viridiplantae; phylum Streptophyta; class Magnoliopsida; order Solanales; family Solanaceae; genus Solanum; species Solanum tuberosum. The sequence continues at coordinate 268,697 of NW_006239484.1, forward strand.
TTTTCAACTAGCACCTTACAATCCTCATCGATGATGCACTTTAGTTGATCTAGGTCACGAGCTGTTCTCTCTTTAGTCTTCGCGATTCTGTACAATTTCTTACCCCTACATTTGTCCCTATCTTAGCATATAAATGTTTGAAAGCTATCATTTTTGTTGTCGTATCCATTAACTTTGCGTCTTTTTTGTTTCCTTATACCTTATAGTGTTCGTCCTCCTATCCTCTTCATCTTTGCTCTCCACCAACATAGCATAAGAAACCTTTTTTGCTTTTGCTTTTCCTTGAACTTCTCCATTTTACCACCAATTCCCTCGATGGCCACCAAAGTTGACACTCGAAACCCCTAACACCTCTCTAGCTACTTCCCTAATGCAATTTGTCATTTTTCCCACATGTTGTTTGCATCTCGACTACTTCCCAAATCTCCCATCACCATTAACCTCTCCCCCAACTCCCAGGCTTTGGTTGGAGTCAATCCCCCCAATTTGACCCTTAGTCAATCATACGAAGTCTTCTTCTTCTTCCCCTCCCTCTTAAACTCCAAGTTAATTGCCAGGAGTTTGTGTTGGATAGAAAGATTCTCACTTGGTATAACCTTACAGTTCTTACAAATGCCTCTATCACCCTTTCAAAGGAGTAAGTAATTTATCTGAGTTTGGCCACTGCACTATGGAAGGTACCCGATGATCCTCTTTTTTTCTAAAGCATGAGTTAGTTATTACCAACTCGAAAGCTTTAGCAAAATCTAGAAGTGATACTCCTCCTTTGTTTCTCACCCCAAAGCCAAAACCTCCATACACACCGTCAAAACTGCTAGTAGCCAACTCGGTGTGACCATTGAAATCTCCGCTAATGACTAGCTTCTCAGAATGCAGAATAACCCTCACCACCTCATCCAAATCCTCTCTAAAGTGCTTCTTGACCTCCTCATCAAAGCCCACTTGTGGCGTGTAAGCACTAATAATGTTCGAAGTACGACCTCAAATGACTAGCTAACCATCATAAACCTCCACCACATGCTTCCTAAACTTCCCATCTACTAAAATGCGTACTCCATTCCTATTTCTCGAGCCTCCTGAGTACCACAACTTAAACTCGTGCACATCCCGAGCCTTGGTACCTACCCACTTGGTCTCCTGGATGCACACTATGTTTATCTTTTTCTTCTTAAGAATCGCTCTATGGACTTACCCGTCAAAGTCACAATGTCCAAAACTCTACTCTTAGCCTAGAGGACCCCTTAACACACTTCCCACTCTAACCTCTCACTCCCTGCCACCAAAGTATACGCCAAACTACGCAGGGAACAATCAAACTATGACTCAACTCAAATGTGTAAATACAACTAGCAAGCAATCAATGACCAATACACATGAAGGCACCAACTGCAAGACATAGCTATCAATGAAGGAAATGCAACAAATTCAATCGAAGTAGTCTATATAAAAAGACTCTATGTTAAATCAAAGCAATTGCACAATAGTGAAAGTGACACAAAAATTAAAAATTAAGTGATAGAAAGCACGAGGATTAGGGAGACTGTTTGGTCTATTCATTGGATTCCGACAAAACTTGATGCTGAAGTTGGTTGCCAAACCTTGTGCCTAAGTCTGGCTCACATTGTTACCTGCAAGAAGAGGAAACGAGAAAGATCATCTGAAAGAAGGGAGAAGATCTTGAGAATTCACAATTGACAGGATCTGGAAACAAGAACCTTGACATAATGAGGTCATAACACCACGCAACAAATCGGAAAAGTGTTGGAATCAAGTACAACCTAATCAGAAAAAGAATCTCGCCGACAAACTGATCTGAAGATGGCTCACGCGTTGGTGTGTGAGACAACAGTAGCTAGAATCTAACAATCCGACTGACATATGAGAGCACATGGGCTGGCCGGATGTGGCAAAGGTGAGCGGTTTTTTCTCTTGGTGGTGGTCCAAGTCTTGTGGTGGTGTTGGTTCCCACCTCAAATAGATTTTTAAAAAAGGTGTTGATAAAAAACGACGACCAAGAAGTTTGATCATAAACAACACAATTAATTAAATAAGTATTTTTCTAAGCTCGTCATCATTATCAACCACTTTTAAATTGAAGCAGAATTCAGATAAGATGCAAAGTGGAGAATTTGCACTGTGCCTCCTTCACTCCACTTGCAATGCACTGTTGGTCCGCTAATAAGTCTTTCCACCAAAGCTATTTCTTCTTTTTGCTGTATGTAAGAGAGGTATCTGAACCCGTACGTCTGCACCTTGGCTAAAACACCAAATATAAATATCTCCCTCAAACACAAGTATTGGGAGACTTTGCTCATCAAAGCTCAAGTCCGCCAGTACCATTGATTGTACAATTGTGGATAATTCTATTTATCAAGGCATAAATATGGGAAACAGGGGAAATGAGATCGCCTAACTTCTCTATTAGCATTTGAACTACCACTGGTCCACAACTTTTGGTTTGCATAACTTGAGAAACAGTAGGTTAATTTTTGTTCAATGGTCGTGAGAGATGCAGAGAGAAGGTAGTTGACATAATTCATTAATTCCTCACCAAAGACCAGAATCACCATATGAAGATACCACCATGTCGCCAAACAATTAGAATATGTTTTAAATGTGTAACTCATAGTATGAACAAAATGCCCCTTGGAAAGGCGATGTCCTCTAGATTTCATTTCTTAGATAACAACGGTACTCAAATGCCCATGATATCTAGTATATGAGAAACTAACATCATAATGCAACCTGGAAGTTTAACCACTGTTTTGTGTTGGTTTGCTAAGTTTCTTGCTGAGAAGGTGCTGCACATCAAGCCCATTAACTTTGGCAGCTAGTATGAAATCATTTTCTGTGAGTCCACCTGCGGAAGAGAACAATTAAACATTATAAGTTTGATTTAAGCATTCATGAAAGGCAGCTTCTCTACATTTTCAAACAGAAAATTCTCCAAAAGAATCTACTCCCTCTATTTCAATTTATTTTGCCTATTTTCCTTTTTTGTTCGTTTCAAAAAGGACTCTTTCCCTATTTGACAAATCTTTAGTTTCAATTTTCCACATGGCATGTTTAAGACAACAAGATTAATGGGCACTTTAGTACATTTGACATATTTCTAATTTAAGCAAGATTCAAATGTCTTCTTTATTTTCTTAAACTACGTGTCAAAGTCAAAATAGGTCAAACAAATTAAATCGAAAGGGGTATATTATTTAATGGACATTCAATCATCTAATACAGATGTACACTGCTCACAGAATCACGTAAAACCCGTAACTCATATAGAGTATGCCAGCCGGAAGCTAGTTCAAAGCTACATCATCCTACCTCTCTGCATGTGAGTTCTGAATAGTTGAGCGAACAAAACAGAAAAAGGCCTTCATGAATGCATGAGCAGTGTATATTTGGTTCAGTAATATGCTTATCCTAAAAAACATAGCTAACAAGCTAGGGACTGAACAACAACATGAGCTTATATATACTAAGGAGGAAAATAAATGGAGTTCAAAATTACAATTCTTACCCACAGAATGAGTCCATATATCAATTTTCACATTATTCCACCCAACAAGATGAAGATCTGGATGATGACCTGCAGAAACATAACCAGAGTTCTTATTGAAAAATAACTAATCCAACTATGTAATGAGAATAACGTGTGTAAGAACCTTTCCCAAAAATATATATAGAAAAAAATTGGGTCAGACAAAGCTAACTAGAAGGTGAAATGAAGCTGCAATCAAATTGGGATGACAGGCCAGAATTATTGCATTCTACATACAAGAGACTTTTTTTGAAACTGCTACATACAGGAGACTTTGAACTCCCAAAAGTAAATACAGCCTCATTTCACAACTTGGGAATAAAGAAAAAAAGGAAACACCTTCCTCATGCTAACCTTTGTCTATCCCTTCAACAGTATATCCAGAATCTTCTTTTAGCTGCTACATCATAATCAGTACTTTGATTTTCCGTAACACTTACATGTTCTAGAGGAAGTTTAATATTGAAACCAATACATTACATGCAATATGTGCTTATGCACCAATCAACTATCTTTGAAACGAGATCATTGATGCAGAATAAGTTATAAACACTGCAAATTTAAGCTACCAAGTTCTTTCTAGAGATTTCCTGGCAGTGCTGTGGTACGTAGAATTACTTTTGGATTTGATAGATTACTAGGCTGCTAATTTTTCACATATGGGAAGGATACTGCAGGGTAATTGCTCTTTCAAGTCATTAGGTCTATTGAAAGTAGTATCACCAGATACTGCAAGGGTGTTTGGTGCACTTGGTAATGAGAGTCCTTTATGCTCCATCTTTCTAAAGTGCAATTAACATGCCCAAAATACACTGAAGATGACAAAAATCAAAGAGCTGGTGTTATGTCAACATGGAAAAGATGCCCCATTTCTTCAGTTGAAATGTTATGTGCTGGCAAATTTAGGCTCATGAAGCGTTTAATGCTTGATGATAACTGGGTTATTATTAGAGGCTTAAGTAGCAGACAGAAGTCAGCTGGGGAGAAGCAGAATTTGTAAAGTCTATTCCTTTGTGATAAAGCCAGAAATCTATGTATTAACCCATGCTTGACGTGCACAGCAGACAAACAATCCTGCATATTTTTTATTCTACTGGATTTTTGTGTAGTAGTACTTAACATCTACGATGAAATTTATGAAAATTGATTCACCACTTTGTATATTGGATAAAGAAATCCTGTCTAATTCACTAATTTGAGGGAAGATACTGAAATTTCATTCTTGAGAAGATATTGAGAGATTTATGGAACTGACAATGTGTGTCAGAAGATAAAAGCCAGCTCTTTCCTTTATCACCACTCATATTATTATGAGGCAGCAACTGTACTAATAAATGCTAAGATAGAATATGAAGACTCAGAATTCCAGATTTATAGACAAGGTAAGTGGCTGTCAAAAGTAAAAGAAAAACATGTACAAACAATAAATTATGCACAGAAGAAAAATTTGAAACGAACTTAACAAAAGATAAATCCACGGATCATGACACACATAAAACAATAACTCCTATATGATACACTCATAAGAAGGGTAAAACACAGGTACATATACCTTCAGCTTCTGCAACACTCGCTACCTCTTGAAAGAACTCCAATCCTTTGGTGAAAGTCTTGACCTTCCAGGACCTATGTAGCTTCAGTGTGCCACAATCATTCACCAAATCCCACCCCGACACCTGCACAAAGCAGTGTTAGCAAATGTAAAGGACTGTCTACTTGAAACATGTTAAAATTGCAAACCTGTGGCATCAACTGATTGGCAGCTTCTTCAGTCATAGGCCTCAAATCCTTTGTGTTGCATGGTACACACTTCTTAGTTGACAAAACTGAAATGAGTATTCAACTTATCAAAAATAGTCTCTGTTAGTTTTTTAATAAAGAAATTAAAAATTAATAGAGAAAGAATAATGAGAAGAAAAAAACTTCAATGAGGTCAAAGAGAATTATTATTTTGCTTTCTTGAACTCTATATTTATAGGAACAAAAGCAGTAAAAAGATAATATGAATATCACTGCAAAAAATATATCTTAACAAACTAATTACTAATAAATAGGAAAAATTTAACAAACTATTAACTAGGATTTATTCAAAAACTAAAGCAGTAAAATAAAGTTACTACAGTTCAAAAGCATAATTCTAACAGTCCTCCTTGCTTGCAGTTCCTCCTTGCTTGAGGAACTGCAGATTCTAGACTTTGTTGGAATCGACCTCATGAACAAATCTGTCAACTCATCTTTTGTCTTGCAAGACTTGTGTGCATCTTCTGTTGGATTAAATGAGAAGCTTTTATCTCTCATTTCAACTTGTTAATCTCTTGTTTAGTAGAATCAAAGATTCGGCAATATTTGTCCCCAAATAATAATTTAAACCCTTTTTCCATTAGATGACCGATACTCAATAAATTTTTACAAATATTAGGCACATAAAGAACATCTGCAAATATTTTGGTACCTAAATTTGTTTTAATTGCAATAGTCCCTTTTTATTTGTAGGAATACAGTCACCATTCCTAATTTTCTTATTTTTCATAGAAATGAACTCTTTAAAAAGATTTCCTTCATATATCACAATCAATCATCCAAAAATCAATTTTTTTGATTGAAAAGTAGGTTGCCAAAAATAAGTGGTCTTTTTTCTTTTTTCAGTGGTGACTTGGGCAACTACTTCATCTTTTTGAAATTTGCTTTTGCAAATCACAACTTCATGACCATGTTGTTTGCAGATCTTGGATTGTGCATCTAGTCTTTTCCAACATTTATATGGACGATGTTCATTTTTGCCATAGTGCGAACAAGGTGGGTAATTCTTCAAGAATTCACCTTTGCTTTGAGTTTTGTGGTTGACTTAATTCTCCTTCAACCATGTCATCTAGCCTCATGAGTCTCCTTTGTTCCTGTACTTGCAAAAAATTTAACAATTTTGCCAAGATAATTTTGGACAGATCTTGTGTTTTCCTATGTTGTTATACATGCTTCATATCTTTCATGCACTGTTACAGGAATTTTTTCAACAATTCTTGAATCTTTAAATTCAGTGTCAAGCAATCTTACCCTGTTAACAATACCAAGCAATCTATCAGAGTATTCCTTGATTGTTTCTGACTCTTTCATTCTCTCATTAAATATAGTACCTTCATTCCTCCTATTCTTTCATCTCCAGCATATTCTTTCTTTAAATAATCCCAAATTTCTTTTGGTGATGTGAGAGTCATGATTCTCATGCAAATAGTTGTTGTAACAACAGCAAACAACGTTGCTTCTGCATTGGACTTAATGGGTTTTTTCCTAGTGAGTCTTGATTTGGCCCACGGTGAGATTATTTAGCAGCGGATTAATTTCATAATCCTCTTCTAGGGCTTCCCAAAGATCAAGAGCCTCCAAGTAGGTTTCCATTCTCACATCCCATAGTTGATAATTCTCACCATCAAAAATAGGAGGAGCCATTCGTGAAAAAGACTTGATGAAAGAGGCACATGATACTACTTGGGCTGGTCATCCGAGTGTGGTAAGGATGCTAGCACAACTTTCCCATATCTATTTCTGGCCGTGGATACCGGTTTTGCATCAAGAACCTGCTGAATTTGCATGGTGTTATCTGAAACACATTGCCTATTTTGCCCTTCAAATTGATCATTTGCTCCCAATTGACTAGGATTTTCTTCGACAATTCTATGATCTGCATGTTGTCCTCTAATTGCGGTGTTGGAAATTCTCTATTTGCATCATCTTTCCCCGTTGGCTATCTTTCAACTTCCCCCACTTCTATTCCCCAGTTATTGAACGCCTCGAGAAATTTAGAGGCAAGAGTCTTCAACTCCATCAGGTCTCTGCAATGTTTCCCCTATAGTTCATATGATTTCTCCTATTATCTAGAGGTACCTATATGCCCCTCTTGAGATCTCTGTGACTTAGATAAAAGGTTTACATTCTGTTTTGGCCTTTGTCCTTCACTAATGTTTTTGGGCCTGGGTTATTGAAATTTCCATCAAAAGAATTGGCCCAAAAACTCTCTAATCTTGCGTTCCCTAGGTTTCCCATGTGTTCCCACGTGGGCCTGTGGGCCCACTTCTGTACTTTGACAAGAATCCTTAAAAGCACTCACCTCTTTGCCTTTTGGGTCTTCAGCAAAGAACCATTGGTTAAAAGAATTAGGGCACCCAAGTTGCTCTTGTTGTCGCTGACCACCACCCTCATCGGAGCTTCCGACCAGATTTGCTTAACATATAAAGCCCCACCACTTTTAACCTTCACTTCCTTTGGGATATCACGCCCATCTCCTCGGACCTTAATCCTCGCCCACTTGAGGTGGTTTCTCAATTGTGTTTCTTCTTCTGTTTCGACCCAACCCCCGCAGAGGTCGCCGATTTCCTTGAAAGTGTTTTGAGACCTTAAGTGCAAAGGGAATCCCACTATTCGAGTGAAGGTTACCTCGGCCCTGTATTTTTCCTCGACAGCCCCTAGTAATGGGCTCCACCATTGTAGATTGATCGGAGAATTCTTCCAAGTTCAGTCACCAACCACCACATGCTCTGCTTTAATTCTAGAAGCAAACTCAAAGAGGAATAAGCCATTCCCCATCTCATAAATGTTCGGACCAAAAGATTGCTTCGAGCTGTTGTTGGTCCAATTTGTGACTTCTGTGAGAGGAATGGTAGCATTAACTCCATTCACAAATTACCCACCAAACTTCTTTTTAGAACCTCACTCTAATAGCTATCGGCATCATTAATGTAGGTTTCCGTTCCCCCTCTTCGAGGTCCAATCATCATCCCCATCTACATCAGTCCCTGGTCTATTCGCCCATTTACTGCTTTTAAATGCCTCTGCATAAGGTACATGTCTGTTGGCCAATCTAAAGTTCTCAACATTATTTAACGGTTTAAATCTTCCGACAAATCTTCCAACTTTATCAGGTATATCATTCCAGCCAGAGTTGAGAGTTAAACTCCGAAATAATAAGGACAGACCTCTGTCTGCCCCTCACATATCTTCTATAGTTATTAAAGTTTCGAGCACAAAAGATCTCAGAAAAGGCATCTTTCAACTCTGTTTCCCGTTGTCGCAGAGGCATCTCGCCGAATTTTGACAATCCATTCCATGGCCCTCCTGTTGAAAGTTGTTCTGGTAATGGCATTCCTGCGTCTTTCAGTCCATTCAAACCATTCCCCTGCCGTCCCGCTGGCCCTTGTCACATCAAAAGACTCGAAACCTACCGCAAAACAGATGGTATCTTCCTTGTTGTTTAAGAAAAGAGATGAATTGTGTGAAAGGAAAGGACATGGAGAATGAAAGAGAAAAGTGAAAGTGAAGGAAGGAGGGAGAAAGGTTCCGCTGACCAGAAGGATCACCAGAGAAGTGCCTGGGAACAATGCCCAATGTGGGATCTTGCTTTAGATACCCTAACATGTGGAAGGCTGCATGTAGATGGGGCTCTCTAGGTGCATGGAGTTCAACACTTAAGTCAATTCATGCATGCACCTAGAGAGCCCCACCTACAGGCAGCCTTCCACAGGTTGGGGTATCTAAAACAAGATCCCACATAAAGCATTTTCATGTCCAATTCAGATGACTACAGAAAAAGATCTTTTTGTGATTCAGACTGGGCCTCATGCCCTGACACTAGAAAATTTTTCACTGGTTATGTTGTTTTTACTTGGTGACAGTCCTCTGAGCTGGAAATCCGAGAAGCAGGAAACCATTTCCTTATCTTCAGCTGAGGCAGATTACAGGTCCCTTAGGAAGGTGGTTGGTGAGCTGGTGTGGTTGCTAAGGTTGTTTGATGAACTAACAGTTCCCACCACTGGTCCATTTCATGTGTTTTGTGATAGCCAATATGCATTACGCATTGCAAGAAATCTTGGCTTCCATGAGCGTACTAAACACATTAAGATAGACTGTCATTTTGTTAGAACCAAGCTTCAGGAGGGACTCATTACTATACACCATGTTGGTACTAAAACCCTTACTGGAGTTGAGGATTCTACTGTTTCTCCAAGTTGGCAGTGATTGCATCACCTCCAACTTGAGGGGGGGGGGGGGGGGGTGATGAGAATATAAAGTATAATTAGTTAGTTGTGAATAATAGAGAGTCGGTTATGTGCAGTAGAGTTAGTTAGAGTCAAATTTGTTAGTTAGTTAATTTCTGCCATACCTAGACAGTGGCGGACCCAGGATTTTTACGAAGTGGGTTCAAGATATAAAAATATACCTAATATTATTTATAATTTACGGGGGGGGGGGGGGGGGGGGGGGTAATTGAAAGTACAGCTAGTCACATCTCCAACTTAGTTATGAGTTAGTTAGATATTTTATTAACTGTTGCCAGCTGTATAACAGAGTAATCCTTTACCAGGAGATGACTTTATATATAGCAGAATATGAACAACTGCATTCCAATGACTATCACAAGGAGAAGTCATAAACTGACTTACGACACTCACAGGAAAAGAGATGTCCGGTCTAGTCACCGTGAGATAATTCAACTTTCCAACCAACCGTCTATACCTCTCAGGATTACTGAGTTGCTCCCCCTGTCCTGGAAGGAGTTTAACATTCGGATCCATAGGAGTATCAATAGGTTTACATCCCATCATTCCTGTCTCCTCAAGAATGTCTAAAGCATACTTGCGTTGAGAAATAACATTACCTGATCTAGACTGAGCAACCTCAATACCTAGAAAATACTTCAGTCTACCGAGGTCTTTAGTTTGGAAATGCTAAAAGAGATACTGCTTCAAATTGGCGATACCAACTTGATCATTGCCGGTGATAACGATATCATCAACGTAAACAACCAAATAAATACATAGATTTGGTGTTGAATGCCGATAGAACACAGAGTGATCAGCTCCACTACGAGTCATGCCAAACTCCTGAATTACCGTAGACTGAGCAACCTCAATACCTAGAAAATACTTCAGTCTACCGAGGTCTTTAGTTTGGAAATGCTAAAAGAGATACTGCTTCAAATTGGCGATACCAACTTGATCATTGCCGGTGATAACGATATCATCAACGTAAACAACCAAATAAATACATAGATTTGGTGTTGAATGCCGATAGAACACAGAGTGATCAGCTCCACTACGAGTCATGCCAAACTCCTGAATTACCGTACTGAACTTTCCAAACCAAGCTCGAGGAGATTGTTTCAGACCATAGAGTGACCAACGAAATCGACATACGAGGCTTCTAGACTCCCCCTGAGTAACAAAACCAGGTGGTTGCTCCATATAGACTTCTTCCTCAAGATCACCATGCAGAAAAGCATTTTTAATGTCCAACTGATGAAGAGGCCAATGACGAACGACAACCATAGATAGAAAATGACGGACTGATGCTATTTTGACCACAAGAGCGAAAGTGTCACTATAATCTTAGCCCAAATATCTGAGATACCCTTTGGCAACAAGGCGAGCCTTAAGCCGATCGACTTGACCATCTGGACCAATTTTGACCGCATAAACCCAACGACAACCAACAGTAGACTTACCTGTAGGAAGGAGACAAGCTCTCAAGTACCACTCGAATGTAAAGCAGTCATCTCATCAATCATAGCCTGCCTCCATCCAGAATGAGAAAGTGCTTCTCCTATAGTCTTAGGGATGGAAATAGAGGACAAAGATGATACAAAGGCATAATGGGGTGAAGATAAACGATGATAACTCAAGAAAGTATAATGTGGATTAGTATTTCGAGTAGATCGTATACCTTTGTGAAGTGGAATCGATTGGCTAGCAGGAGGCAAGGCCGCAATGGGAGCAGGGTCCGACGCATGACATGAATCATTTGAGACTATTACTAGACGTAGACGTCGATGATAAGTTAGGAGTGGTGGCACTCCAACTGGAGATGGAGAAGTAATCGTAGGTCCCTCAAAAGTCAGTACAGGCAAGACCTGAGGTATGGGTAAGACCTCAGAGACATTAGGATGAGCAGAAGATGTGTAGTAAGGTTGAGATTCAAAGAATGTTACATTGGCAAACATAAGATATCGGCGGAGATCATGTGAATAGCAACGATACCCTTTTTGAACTCGAGAGTAACCAGGAAAGACACATTTAAGAGCACGAGGGACTAATTCATCTTTTCCCGGGGATAAGTTATGAACAAAGCATGTGCTCCCAAATACACGAGGAGGAATAGAATAGAGATATGACTGAGGATACAATATGGAATGTGGAACTTGATTCTGAATAGAAGATGAGGGCATCCTATTAATTAAATAACAAGATGAAAGGACTGCATCGCCGCAAAAATTCAGCGGAACATGAGATTAAATGAGAGTGCGAGCAGTCTCAATGAGATGCCTATTCTTTCTTTCTGCTACACCATTTTGTTGAGGAGTGTATGGACAAGATATTTGGTGAATAATTCCTTGGTGAGACATAAACTCTTGAAACTGGGATGACAAGTATTCTAAGGCATTATCACTACGAAAAAGTACTACAGAACAAGGCTCAAACTTTGAGTCCTACAGGGTTACTCCAACCTTTGCCTATACCTCATCATGTATAGGAGGATGTAAGTCTAGACTGGTCTTCCTAAATCTCATAGGTTTGATAATATATTGGTTGTGCTGGATCATCTTACCAAGTATGCACATTTTATTCCACTTTAATGATGTGGCCACTTTTTCATTAAGGAAAGATTTCCTAAATTTGTTGTGTTTGATTCTGACCGTGTGTTCATAAGCCAATTTTGCACGGAACTATTCAAAATAGTTGGTGCTACCTTGAGCTATAGCTCTTCCTAGCATCCAAAAACCGATGGACAAACAAAAATGGTGACTAGGAGTTTGGAGACATATCTCTGTTGTATGGCAAGAGAAAATCCTAAGCAATGGTCCCACTTGTTATCTTGAACTGGGTATTGGTTTAATAAATCCTTTAACAGATCTAAAGATATGACACCCTTTAAAGCATTATACGAAAGGGATCCACTATCAATTTTTCACATGGATGACACTACTTCAGTGGTGGAAGAAGTAAATGAGCAGGTGCGCTCTAGAAATCTGATCTTGACTGAACTCAAATGAACATTTGCTACAAGCACAACAAAGAATGAAGAATCAAGTTGATCTACATCACAGAGTAGTGTTTTGGACGGCGACAAGGGTCTGCCTCGCCTCTTGCCAAGGCGAGCGACGAGGCACTCCCTTTATGAATTGAGGCGCCAATTAATACCAAAAACTTAAAATATTTAATTGCATATATAAATATCCAAAATCACAATAGCAATAACGTATTAACAAATATTTCAATTGAAAAACTACCAATAGATAGTAGATACTAAAACTTTAAACTTGAATGACTCAATAATTCATAAGACAATTAACAAGCAATACTAGAACTCTAAAAAAATAGGGATTGCACACTACCGAGTGTTGACAGAAACAAAAACAACAGAGCATGAAAGAAGAAGAGAAGAAGAAGAAGAAGAAGAAAAAATGCTAAAAACGTACCTACTAAGGTCGCAAAGCATAGGACTAAAGAAGAAAGAAGAAGAAAAGAGAAGTTGAACTGGAGAGAAAAAAATGAGTAGAGAGTCGTGTTTGTCCAAAAACACCAAATAAACCCTAATATTGCCTTTTAATTATTAAATCTGGCCTTTTTTTATATAAAAAGAAAAAAGGTGACGCCTCTGTCGCGTTGCCGCATCGCCGCATCACCACTCCCCTATTCTCGCCTTTTTGAGATCGCGTCACCTCGCTAGTTATAGGCGACAAGGCCTTGCCTCGTCTCGCCTCTCGCCAAAGGCGATAAGGCGCTCACCTTTCACAACCCTATCGTAGAAAAGTGAGTTTTGAGAGTGGCGAAATGGTATATCTCAAACTTTTTCCCTATAAACTTCATTCTTTGGCTAAGATCAATGAAAAACTCAGTCCCCACTTTTTTGTCCCTTTCAAGATTCTAGAAAAGCTTGATCATGTAGCTTCTCGGTTGGAGTTACCGATTGGAGCACGCATTCATCCAGTGTTTCATGTTGCAAAGTGGAGGAAATGCTTGCTCCGAACTACTCCTACTCAAAACCTACCTCCATTTCTTACCCAAGATTTGGAGGTTCAAGTTGAGCCCGAAGAAGTGTGGAAGACTAGAAAGCTAATCAATGCTAAATGGGAAGTGTTAATCAAGTGGAAGGCCCTGCTAGAATTTGAGAATACTTTGGAGGACTATATTATCATCGATCTACAATTTCCCGACTTTCACCTTGAGGACAAGGTAACTCTTAAATGATGAGCCTCAAGTTATAAAAATTTATAAAAGGAGGCAAAAAATAAACAATTGAAAAACTTATTAATTGTTATGAGACAGTTACACATGTATTGGGTTGTTTTTTTTTTTAGGAAAGGGGGCAGGGTAGTTTGAGGGAGGTATTCAGAAAAGAAAGAGAATCTCTTCTAGGAGAGTTCTAGCCTCCCGAATGCCTACGAATGTTGAAACCTGTGAAATCTTACGGGTCGCTTGGTAGAGTGTATTAGAAAAATAATGCATGCATTAGCTTTGTGTATTACTAGTACCCAGTTTGGTCCTAATTTTTGACCTACGTATAACTAATGATTGCATTTGTTATACACTCTATTGTGTAAACTAAGACATGAAAATCCATGGTATTAGTAATGCAAAGGGTTTTGATGCATGCATTGGCATGACGAAAGACATAATTGCTCCTCAAAACCTTGTCCACATCCTTTCCACCATATTTGTTGAGGCTATTTTTGTAAAAAATATTTTTTTTGGAAATTATGCAATGCATGTTATTTTTAATACACCAAACCAAACAGCGCATAAAAACTAATGCAAGCATAACGAATACAAGCATTACTAAAACACTCTATTGAGCAATTTTTAATACACTCTACCAAGTGACCCCTTAATGTTATGTCTAGTATAATTAAATTTCATTCATGTCTAAGGATGTAATTTATGGTGTTAGCAAGGTCCAAGTGGTTGTTTTCAAATTTCTTCTTGTTATATCAGTGTATTTAGTGTGAAACATCAATATTTGCTCCTTTATTTAATGTTTCTGCAGAAAAGTCAATCATAAAATAACATGCACTGCTGCTACCATTTTGATTGTGCAGTCTCATTAAGCTGAGAAAACTACTCTAATTCCCACCCCAATCT
>NW_006239484.1:283513-291724 GCF_000226075.1 Solanum tuberosum
ACCCCACCCCCCCCCCCCCCCCAAAAAAAAAGGAAAACTAAAACAAGCAATTTATACCCACATGATTTATGGAATATTAGACCAAGAATAGGGATGGCAATGTGCAAGGCCCCAAAATTCTTTAATATTCATTTGGACTAACTACAACCCATGAATGGATTAAGGTGATAGCAAATGCCACAAGATGAAGATGGCATGCTAGGAATCATGAAAATTTGTGTCTTGAAGATGGAGAGGAGCTAGCTAAGTTCATGTTGTTGTCTGACTCTAAGGACATAATTTAGAGTCTTATGCCAAGTTCATGCTAAGTTCATGTCTCAGCATGGAAAGTCCAGAACCTCATGCCAAGGTCATGCTCTAACATGACAAACTTTATAACCCTGTGTTAAGTTCATGCCATGAAAATGATCCCCATACCTATATATATATATATAAGTGCAAAAACGGAATTTTTTACCCTTAACAAGAACAAGAAGGCTATGGCTTGATTTTGGGGAGTTTTTATCAAGTGTAATAATCCATCACACAAAGTAAGATCCTACAGTGTTATACATTAAATCAGTACTCCTAGTCGCAAGTAATAACAAGAATTCATCTTGAAATCATTAGATTCTCATCAAGTATTACGTTGATGTATGCGCAGGTCAGGTTTTGTGGACAAGCAGGCTACGGGATAGATCATCCCCTCACTCTAGCAGTTGTTTGGGGAGCTCTGCTTTTGGTTTGTGGAATCTCACTAGTTTCGGTCAAACATTTAACTATTCTTTTATTTGTTTTGAGGAATGCTCAGGAATCCTTGCCCTAAGTTAACCGTCCGTTATTCTGTAGTCTTCATAGACATATACATGGTAAAGTTGAGTATTTGAGTTTTCAATTTCACTTTGTGTTTATAATTTCGCAGCTTTGAGATATTTATAGAAGTATAAACTGGTTTTAGAAATATCATTTGAATGAAATTTCACACAATAAGTACACTGACTTTTGAATAAATGTTGGTTTGCATGACATACTAGATCTAGAATAGAATAGGATGGTAAATAAGGTTCGTTCGGTTAAGTTGAGGTACCAATTGCCGATCATGATTCAACCTGAAATCAAGGTGTGACAACCATACAGAAAAAATTTGCCTTGAAAGATTTCACTATCAAAGATACAAAAAATTGTTGATGAGATCCAATGACACACCTGCAGCTGAAGACAAAGTCTTAATCCTGTAATGAGTGTTAGTTTTTGCTGGCACTGCAAGATTACTGCACATTACCCCAGTTCCAGCTACATGCGTATTTGAGCTGTATAGGCATACAAATATGCACAGGGGAATAATTCACACTAAAATTAGGTGCAATGGTGTGGATTGGGAAAGAAGGAGCATGTATAGAACTTTAAGGAGGGAAAGAGAAGTAGAGGAAAATGCAAACATATCCTGAATTTTAGAAGGTAATATAAATCATATTGGAACTATAGTGAAATAAGAAAAATGGAAGACCTTGACGGAATAGAGACAGAACTGACGTAGCATAATGTAAGGCATTTTTATAACACATATTATAGACCTGAGCAAATCATTCATCCGGCAAATTGGGCTGTTTGTTCACAAACTTGACATTTCTAATCAATATTGTTTCCTACCAAAACCTAAAAATTCCAACCTTTTGTTAACTAAATACAGTACACGTTTCTCCTTCAATAGAATAAAGTTTACAATGAAACTTGAATCAGGTAATGAGATAGTGATAAACATAGAATACTAATAAAAAATGTGGACATGATTGGCTAAAGCAATGCAATTTTTGTTAATTTTAATTTTGACAAATTATGAAACCTAGCGAAATCAGGAGTGAATAAATAAAGAGAGGGGCCGTGATTGTAGAGATCCGTAATACAAATTGATTACCCATACACAATTTATAAAGCTTGGGATAAATAGAGTAAGAAACCCATATCCATATACATAATGAGATTGAGAGTGAAGAATAAATGAAGATTTGAAGCAAAATGAATTAGAGTAAGTACCTTCCATGGTTTCTGCACAAGGTTTGGGAGAGTGATGTAAACGATATCTGAAGAAATTGAAAAGAATGTCAATAACATAAGTTGAAGAGCGGAGAGGAGAAAAAGAGAGAGAGTTATTAAGTGTTGGAGAGATTTGCCAGACGAGCTTGAAGCGTTCGAATCATCGATGATTCCTGCTGCACAAGCGAGCTGTTTTTGATGACTTGAGAAAATTGAACAAAATGTATCATATAAGTATTAAAGTACTTACCAACAAAAGGTAAAATTCACTTAAAAATTTTATTATCTTTTTAAAAATACAAATACACCCTATCTTTTCTCTTCTTTTTTTTTTGATTAATATCTTATCTCATTTAAATTCAATCATAACCATTTTTAAAAAATTATCTCTTCCAAACACCTTCTTGAAA
This sequence comes from Solanum tuberosum, assembly GCF_000226075.1. Taxonomy (NCBI): domain Eukaryota; kingdom Viridiplantae; phylum Streptophyta; class Magnoliopsida; order Solanales; family Solanaceae; genus Solanum; species Solanum tuberosum. Next base: position 285,937 of record NW_006239484.1, read on the forward strand.
AAAAGACCAGCTCCTCTTCTTGGAAAAATGACCAGATTTTTGTTGCCACCGTCGCTCTGTCGAAAAACTCAACGTCGTCGCTAGCAGTCACTTTCCTACTAGGTAAGTCGTTATTTTTTTTGGAAAATTTTAGAATTTTTAAACAAAGAATAGTGTCAAAAAATCAAATTTTGAATTTCTTTTTTGGGTTAATGAACAAGAACTCGTTCTATAGTTGAGAAATTTGAATAATGAATTTGTTTATTTTCTTATTTATGAAAGAAAATCAAGACATACTTTTCGAATCTGCCATAAGGGAAAAACGCGGATGAAAGAACACTTTAAGATTTATCTACGCTCAGCCAATCTCTGAGGTGAGGGTGCGACGGTCAGTCTAGAGATTGAAAAGGAAACTGAAAAAGGATACTTTATCGAATATGCCAGGTCCGCGTCTTCCATCAGTCTAAATCCAAAAAAACCCTAAATTTTGGGAAATCCTAAGAATATGTAATATGTGTTGTTTTTTAGTGAAAACTCATTTTTTGGTTGTTTTTGTTCTTCTTTTTACAAGCATTTTGTTGGTTCAAGTAGTGTGAAACATTTTTTTTATATTATTGGAAATTCATAGTAAACATATTTGTTGAAAAATAGTAGTGTCATCTGTTACAACATATGACTCATCTGTTAGTAGAAATATAGTTAGTTCAGTTTTCCAATATATAGCTCATTTGTTGAAAATGTTTCATCTATTGGTGGAAATTCCAACATACCGGTCATTTGTTAAAACAGGTCACTTATGTGTTAAAGCAGCAAAATGGTCATTTGTTATAACAAGTGATTCATATATTGCTACAAATGGTCATAAGTTGCAACAAGTCACTCATGTATTGCAAAAGAAGTTTCATCTTGTTAACAGATGGATCATATGTTGCAACAGATAACCTACCTTCTGGAAAAAATTAATTTTTTTGCATTTTAAACTTTTAAAACAACGGATCTCAATCTTTTGTTGCTTCTTCTTCTAACAACAAATTCTCTTATTGCGATGTGAAGGATGTCAGCATAAACATGATTATTTTCTTAATTGTGTTAAGGATTTGACAAATACTATTAAGGAATTGACATTTAATATTCATGTACTTCCATCAAAGAAGATTGCACAGTCTTTATAATTTAGGAGGTTGAAAAAATCAATTTACAAATCACTATATAATATATTAAAAAAAGAAAATATCGGTCATGCGCTCCATTATTTGTTCGATCTTTGATAGATTTTAGTTCAACCTCAAAAGGGAATGAGAAAGTCACTTCTGATGTGCGACAACAATATTCATTTGAAGGTTATAACATTTTTGACGAGGGTCCAACTTAACTAATGACATCATTCTCACAATGGATGAGGGTCACACAAGCAACATGTACAAAAGTAAGTCAGTCAACTATTATTAATGTTCTTGATGTCCACTAAATAATTACATTTAATGTTTACAGAAAAGACAAGGATGGGCACTTCTATGGAACCTAACAAGACTTTTTTGAATGATAATATTATTTCAAGAATGCAATGGATTTGAGTTGTTGAACTAGTATGTAGGAGTTTGGAGCGCCTTGATATTGGTTAAATTGTCATATTTCTAATTAATGAAAATATTTTATATTTATTAGTTGTCTATGTCTACTATTGAATTCTTTTCCATGAAGTATTTTGTCTATAATATTCCAACATAAGTGTAACTTGTTGCAACATGTGTTAATTCTATTGAAAATTACTACACAAAAGTGTACATCTATTGGAATAGAAGTGCATCAACTCTCTATATTCTTCTTGTGTTGATCTATTTGGAAGTGATACAAATACGGTTTTACATGTTTTATATAATCAAACACCCTTACAACTTGTTAAAGACATAACTATTCTGAAAACATAAAGTAAAAAAGGAGAACAAGAACCAACCTAAAGATGTAGAGTAGAAAAACTATGGCAAGTTTGGTTGCACACAACTACATCTTTCATCCTTCACATTCTTGTTAATGCTTAAAGATAGAAAAAAGACTACAACAATCAAGACGATTAGTTTCCAATTACAACATTTGCTCTTATTCTTCTCCTTCATCACCCATTTGTTAGTTTCACCATGACTTTCATGTCAATGCTTCTTCCAACTCCTTAATTCTCTTCACCAATCTCAAAATAACAAACTTAAATCGTATATCAACATCTTCACAATCCCTCAATCTAAAAAAGTTGCACGCATTCTCCTAAAATACATCATAAACAAATTAAATAAAAATAAACAGAAATAACAACTATCAAGAAACAATTTATGTAAAGAACATACACGATAGCATGGACAAGATCAAAATCTTCGAGATGGATTGTCCTCCGACCACGAAGTTTGCATCCCAAGTAAGTCTACATGTTTGCATCAAATTTTCACACGCAACATTACATCATTCTCATTATTACAAATACGATTCAATATTACATTTGACATTATAAGAATATTTTCTCTCAAAATATAATCACAAAAGATATTTTGATTTCACAAATTTGAAAGAAATTAAACTTGAGCGACTTCAAATTAAGAAGAAATTAAATCGAATTCTTACCCTTTTTATCTTATTTCAGTAGAGAGTACTGAGTTTCTTGAAAAAATCTTTTCTAACGGCTCTATTGAAAATTTGGGGAATATGGTATATGTAATGATCAAATTGATTAATAGAGAAAGAAGATGACACGTGACACATTTTAATTAGTTTGATTAACCAAATTGATACATTCAAACATCTCAGTTACGTGTTCCCAAACATTGTGAGAATTACAATTTTGTTAGAACATATGTCTATTCTATGTGGTAATTTCCAATAAATTTGACATCTGTTGCAATATATGTCAATTTTATAGACTGATGTATTGACTAATTTGATTAAAATTGTTACATTTAAGCTTATTTTAGTAATAAATTATAATAACACAATATAGAATAATTAATTATTATCTTATCACAATTATATTAAATTACATAGTGATTAGATGATTAACTAATGGTATGATCCTAAATGGAATGATGAATTGGTCATTTTGATTAAAAAAATGTTACATTTGACCTTAATTTAGTAATAAACAATGTTATAACACTATATATATTGATTAATTATTGTCTTATATCACAATAATATTGAATTACATTTAAAATTGACATGTAAGGTTATATTTCGGTTGCAACAAATAGCAGTTATGTTGGAATTACCACTAAGAAATGTGCACATCAATTCCAACAGAATTGTAATCTGTTGCAACATATGTCAATTCGGTTGGAGCAAATGCACATTTTTGTGTGGTAATTTCCAACAAAATTGACATCTGTTGCAACATATGTCAATTTGATGAATTGATGATTGACTAATTTGACAAAAATTGTTATATTTAACCTTATTTTAGTAATAAATAATATTATAACACTATATATAATGATTAATTATTGTCTTATATCATAATCATATTGAATTACATAGTGATTAAATTATCAACTAATGGTATTATCCTAAATAGATTGATGAATTGACAAATTTGATGAAAATTATTATGTTTAACCTTATTTTAGTAATAAACAATGCTATAACACTATATATAATGATTAGTTATTTTTTTATCACAATGATATTGAATTACATAGTGATTAGATAATCAAATAAATGATATTACCTGAATAGATTGATGAATTGACAAATTTTATAAAAATTGTTACATTTGACCTTAATTTAGAAATATACAATGTTATAACACTATATATATATTGATTTATTATTGTCTTATATCACAATCCTATTGAATTACAATGAAAATCGACCTATAAGGTTACACTTCTATTGCAATCGATGTCAATTTTATTGAAAATTACCACAAAATTGTGCATCTGTTCCAACAAAATTGTCATATAATACAACAGATTGCAATTTTGTTGGAACAAATATCAATTTTCTATGGTAAATGTCCAATAATATTGATATATGATGCAACATATGTCAATTTGATGGATTGATGATTGACTAATTTGATGGAAATTGTTACATTTAACATTATTTTAGAAATAAACAGTGTTATAACACTATAATAATTAATTATTGTCTTATATCACAATCATATTGAATTACATAGTGAATATATGATCAACTAATGGTGTTATCCTGAATGGATTGGTGAATTGACCAATTTATTAAAAGTTGTTATATTTGACCTTTATCTTGTCACGACCAGGGGTACCTCCTAGATGTAACATGGCGTACAAGACCCCGAGAGACCTCATACAAGCGACTTAGCTTTCATAGTTAAGATAATAGAAAATCGACGAGATTTAAAACATATAACCAAAGTTTTTAATTGCAAAGCGAAAGTGTAAAACACTTGTCTCAAAAACCATCTAATACAATAGAATCTCAGGGCGTAGCCCGTACATCAATGTTCAAAACTCAAATGAAAAGAACATAAGGAAAGTAGTGGTCAAATCCTTGGATGAATGAGGACTCACCAATCTTCAACTCTTCTTCTACTATGGATCCTAGCCACACGAGGATGAGAATCGGGAACGCCAAACCCTACATTTGGATAAGAAATGTAGGCAAGAGTATGTGTTAGTACAAGAATGTACTAAATATGATAACTTGCATAAACATAACATAAGATTTAGACAACATAAGTCATAAAGTATAATCAATGCACATAATAGATCATCACAATATGTAAGGAGTACTTCTTGAAGTATTCTCAATTCATACTTAGTCAAGACATGGGTAACCGCCACTATCTTACTCATCATGGAAGGCAAACTCAAGCAACAATCCAAGCTCATCACCTATCATAACATATCCTAGCTTATTTTTTAAGGACATGGGGAATCGCCTCTTGCCTTACTATAAAAGATCATGGGTAATCACCTCTTGTCCTTCTTACCTTTGGATCAAGGGTAGTCGCCTCTTGTCCAACTTACTATGGGATCATGGGTAGGCCCCTCTTGTCCTTACATCATGTGACGTGGGTATTCACCTCTTGTCTTTCTATCATATGACATGGGTAGTCGTCTCTTGTCTTTTACTTAAGATCATAGGTATTCGCCTCTAGTCTAGCTCTAAGGAATATGGGTAATCGCCTCTTATTCTTTTCATTAGAGGTCATGGGTAATCACCTCTAGACTCATCATTTTCATAGTTCATAAGCTTAGATACATTTTAGGAGAGAAATTTTTTCAACCTAGAATCCTTCAATGTGAGAAAACCTTTCACATTCATATATAAGAAAATCATGTGGCAAAATCCCTTCCACAACAATCACATCAATAATCAACAATTAATTACATATGCTTCACTCTCAAAGCAATTCTTACCATAAATCATATGTAACACTCCGAAAAATGCTAGGTTAATCTAGAGCCTAAGCATGTGAGCTAATGTTGAGGTTCAAGGAGGTTAGTGAGTTAACGTCAAGATTCAAGTCGTAAAATAAGTTCCCTAACCTAGTACTAAGGTCCTAGAGCTTATACGTCAAGGCAAGATGATATACCGTGAGTTTATGGTATTTCTAATACATTTCACTTACAAGTTGTGTGTGTCTAGGGTCTTTTTGTATTGGTTTTTATGTGTTTTTATCTTATTTTGCAGGAAAGATGTTCAGGCGCGGAAGTATAGGGACAACTGAAAGAAATGCAGAAAAAGGGCATTCACGGAGGTGATCTACGGGCCATAGTTCCATCGACGGCCCGTAGGTGATGACCGTAGATCAGCAGGCAAGGTATGGAAGACAAATCAGGGAAAT
>NW_006239484.1:293142-293329 GCF_000226075.1 Solanum tuberosum
TGAACAATCCAAGAGATCCAATTGATCCTATCGGAGGAAATCTAGATGAAGTAGTTGAGCTATAACAACAGAGGGTAATTGGTGGGGACAACCAAGTTCCAGCTAAAAATCGAGTGGGAGATGCAGTGAGGGTGCATGGTTCACCAGGCCCACGACAACATGACAACTATCAGGGCAACATCGATAT
>NW_006239484.1:295276-295868 GCF_000226075.1 Solanum tuberosum
TGGATAGACTTGCAGGAAAGGGTTGGTATTGTTTTCTTGATGGGTATTCGGGCTACAATCAAATTTCTATAGCTCCAGAAGACCAAGAGAAGACCACCTTCACTTGCCCATATGGGACTTCTGCTTTCAAACAAACTCCATTCAGGTTATGCAATGCTCCAGCAACCTTCAAGCTTGGTGCTGAATTGGAAGTGTTCATGGATGATTTTTCAGTTGTAGGTGAGTCTTTTGATCCTATTTACTATGCTAGCAAAGCTCTAAATGTGGCCCAAAAGAACTATACTGTGATCGAACAAGAACTTCTCGTGGTGGTTTTTGCATTCGAGAAATTTCGATCCTACTTGCTTGGTACTAAGGTCATAGTGCATACTGACCGTTCTGCATTGAGGTATTTGATGGCGAAAAAGGATGCAAAACCCCGATTGATTAGATGGGTATTGTTGCTGCAAGAATTTGATTTTGTGGTAAAAGATAGAAAGGGAACCGAAAATCAAGTTGCCGATCACTTGTCCAGATTAGAAGAAGAGGCTATGCTAAAGCTTGGAGATATGGCTGAAATTAATGATGCTTTTCCAGATGAACAGGTATTGGC